>NC_069502.1:689459051-689759051 GCF_027579735.1 Bombina bombina
AACACTGTTCCAGGAGATGATGTGCTAGCATAATCGATCCATTATATCTGGCTTGAAGTTCAATCTTTGATCGCAAGTTGTTACATAAGATCTATGATACAAGGTGAGTTCTTTATTAAGTTGCATTGGCACAGGCTTATTGTATTATAGTAAATATAGAGTAATATTCAGATGCAGCCAATTGTCCCTAGTAATTGATGGCCCCATAATCTAGTAAGTGAGGATATCAAGATAGATTATTTTGTCATGGGCTTGTTGCATATGCATCTACTTATGAGGATAATGGTAATAAAGTATCTGAGTTACTCAGAAGGTTTGTCTACCGTGAGTTAATGTCTAAACAATTTTTAACATATGACTTATAACACGTCTTTTTAGTTTAATATCTTTTATCCTTATGATATTTTCTGCTACGGTGGGCAATTTTTGACTTTATGAGATTTTGTTCCAATTAATATGCTCTTGGTAACTTGGTTTTCCCTGAATGACATAGGTTACTATATACATTTCTTTAAGCAGGTCCATATAAGGTATAGATAACAAATTTTATTGATAGTAGTGCCGCATTTGATTACACACTTAGACATACCCCTGTGGCACACAATTATTATTATTATCATTATTCCTCAGAGGAAGCGGTCTGAGTAACCGGGAAACGCGTAGTGTAACATTGTTTTTAATAAATTTCTATTTTTAACTAACCAGTACAAGTAGCACGGCAATTTTTAGCAATTTTGCACATCCAACATTGGTAGCCATACTTGCACTCATCTGAATATTGAGCTGCAGGGAGATCCTAGTGTGCTGCATTGGAGTCCGTTTTTGAGCTGAACAAGTGAACCAAGGGGATATCGATGCTATCAGTGAGCTGGACAGCTGACAAGTGTCCAGGAGGCTTTTGTGGCACTTCTCAAGTGCCCTACATCTTGTGAGTATATTACATTTGTTGCGCTACATCAAATGATCACACTGATACACACTATTGTGGCACTTTTGTGTTTTTTGTCTTGAACAGCACAATATAGAAGCAATTCTGATACATTTCAGCTAGCTGGACGGCTGCTAACAGTTCAGAAGGCATTTGTGGCACTTCTCAAGTGCTGGAAATTTTGTAAGTAGTTTTTATTTGGGGGCAAGGCCTACTGAATTCAAAACGATACACACCATTTGGCGCCTCTTCTCTCTCTTCTCTTTTTAATTTTTTTTATGTATTTGACATGGGCTTTTGTTTAAACTATGATTCTTTGTCCTTACATTTTGTGTTGGCACTGTGTTACCATGGCAACTATTTTTGGCACATTTTCTGAGGCTGGGGGTGGGGCTTTTTGTCTATTTAAGTTTGTTTGTTTGTGTCACTCTTGTTTGGTCTGAGGAAGGGGTTATGCATCCCGAAACGTTGCCGTAATGAATTTAATTATATTCACTTATTTGGAAAATCCAGTGAGTGCAGTCTCTTTTTTATATATCCTCCCATTCTAGCCATAATGCCACCAGATATGGCCCCTACGATAAAGCCCAAGTTAGGCATCAAAAAAATAAATGTACACATTAAACATTTTTTATGTCATGCACCAAATTTGGCCCCCCTGTGGGAGTGCCCTTAGGCAATCACCTAGTTTGCCTCTATTGTAGCACCGACCCTGAGTACAGTGTTCATATATTCCATTTTTAGCTTTATTTTCAAATAACTAGCTTTGTAAATGGTGATTATACAGTTATGTTCTGCTCTTAGATATTGTATTAAAGGTGCAACAATCCCCAATTTTTTATTTTATGATTCATACAGAACATACAATTTTAAACAATTTTCTAATTTACTTCTATTATCATATTTTCTTTGTTTTCGTGTTATCCTTTGATGAAGAGCAGGCATGTAAGCTCAGGAGTGTGCACATGTCTTCAGTACTATATGGAAGCAGTTTTGCAACAATGTTATACATCAGGAAGAGCACTAGATGGCAGCACTATTCCCTGTCATGTAGTGTTTCAGACATGTGCACAATACCTACCTCTTCAACAAAGAATAACATGAGAACAAAGAACATTTGATAATAGAAGTACATTGGAAACTTTTTTAAAATTGTATTCTCTATCTGCATAATTAAAGAAAATGTTTGGGTTTCATGTCCCTTTAATGACATTTGACAATATCCTGATGGGAACTGTTTTATAAATGCATTCCCATGGGAATAATTCCCTAATGACCTATTGCCTTCCTTAGCCCATTCTTCATTGTTCTGCCTAACAAACAATTGACTGCATTCTGATACCATAATACAACAAGACCAAAATAAACTTTATTATAATCTTACACATCCAATGGGAAAATGTCCTTTTCTGCAAAAATACTATATAAGTATCCTCATTTTAGTGAAATCAGTAGTCCCAGACATGATTTTCAAGGACAACAAAATATGTTTTTTCTTAGTGTGTATAAAAACAATTCTTATTATGACTGTTTTAAATGGAATAAACTACAGTTGGGCACCTTTGTAAGGGCTTGTTAAGTCTATGTGCTACATTAGAAGATAGATAGATAGATAGATGGATGATAAATGGATAGATAGATATATAGATAGATAGAAAAATAGACAGATACAGATAGATAGATAGATAGATAGATATATAAATATAATAGATAGATAGTGTATCACAGAATAACATGATAAAAAGTTACAACAGTATGCAAATAATAAAAACCAAAAAGGAAATAAATATATATATATATATATATATATATATATATATATATATATATACACATACATACACACACACACAGTATATATTAATGCCTAGGAAACTTCCCTAAATAAATCTGCAAAAACAGTTTCTTTGGGATCCCAGTTCTTTTTATTAGGCCTCATCCTCAATTTCATAAACAAAGCCTCCTTGTTACGAGAGTATGTGATACCATGAATATGTTGAATTAAAGGTGTGACTCTTCTGCAGATGTCTGGTTATATCATGAGATTGTTTATTCAAATGTATAAGTGGCAAATAAATGTAATTTTAACCCCAAACTTAACTTAAGAGTTAGTTTTCATTTTTTTAATGTAGTTTTTTTTTTTTTTTTAAACTGCACTTAGCAGTTTATGGGGTCTAAAAGTTGGCGGCTGTGCAGAGGCATAACTTGAAACCACATGGCTCAGGTGCAAGAATCTAAGAAGTGCCCCCCCTCCCAAAAAAAAAGTGAATTTGGTACATATCTTTTTTTTTTTTTTTAACATTTAGCACAGAAAAAAACTGTGAATCAGATTACATGTCTGCAAAAGGAGGTACCCTGTGCCCATAGTCTATGAGATGGTCTGACCCACTATTACTGTATATAGTGACGCTGTTTAACCCACCAGTACTGTATATAGTGAGTTAGTGACACAGTTTGTTATCTGCCTGTGAGATGGCTGGCTTGACCCTACCCGCCCCGGTACTTTATAAAGTGACCACAGTAGTCTGTGACATGGTCCAGCCCCCCTGTACTGTATATAGTGGTACTGTATAGTGACACTGTTTACCCCCCGCCCCCATGCTGTTGTAACAAGATCTGTAATTTGCTGGTTCCACAAACACACACACACACACATACATGCATAAATACACACACAGTCACATACATACACACACACACACACATGCATAAATACACACACAGTCACACACACATAAACACCAATGGGTAAAACAGAAACACTAACCCCTGTAGTCAGCGACACTAGAGAAGCATCATGTCACACTCACATGATATCAGTGCAGGTCAACGTTTTTTATTTAAAAAAAAAATATATTGTGTAAATAACATAAAAGCATGGATCCATCCTGTCTTGTATCAACGGTTCAGGCTGGTGGTAGTGGTGTAATGGTGTGCGGGATATTTTCTTGGCACTCTTTGGGCCCCTTAGTACCAATTGAGCATCATTTAAATGCTATGGCCTACCTGAGTATTGTTGCTGACCATGTCCATCCCTTTACGACTACAGTGTACCTATCTTCTGATGGCTACTTCCAGCAGGATAATGCATCATGTCACAAAGCTCAAATCATCTCAAACTGGTTTCATTAACATGACAATGAGTTCACAGTCACCAGATCTTAATCCAATAGAGCACCTTTGGGATGTGGTGGAATCGGAGATTCGTATCATGGATGTGCAGCCGAAAAATTTGCAGCAACTGCCTGATGCTATCATGTCAATATGGACCAAAATCTCTGAGGAATGTTTCCAACACCTTGTTGAATCTATGCCATGAAAAATTAAGGCAGTTCTGAAGGCAAAAGCGGTCCATCCCAGTACTAGCAAGGTGTACCTAATAAAGTGGCCGTGGAGTGTATATAAACAGTCCGATGGACTGCAAACCTGGCGAACCCATGCAAGCAGTTTCTCCTCTGTCTGCCAATGTATTGAACATCAGGGCCCAGATGAGCACGAGTCACCTTTATCTGTCTTTAGTCACTTTGTGATCACTGTTTACCTGGTGACCAACACTCATATCAGCCAGGTACAAAAGTACAAGCTGCAGTGTGATCTTAACACTATATAAAGTTAATATTAATGTACATCTGCTCACTCTTTATTTTTTTAGACTAAAGTACTGAATTAATATGTATACATTTGCATAACTTTGAATATGCAAATAAAAAGTCCCAGAGATGCTTTGCATTAATAAAGTTTTATTTAACAGAGTCTTAGGTCTATTTGACCAAATATGAGAATTTGGAACCTGAGTATCCTCAATATATTTTTAAGGGCATATAAAATATCAAGATGGATAAAAAAAAATTGTGGGGAACTGCAAAGTAAATAAAGGGAGATAAATACCTAGTTCCAGCTTTACTTGTATTTTAGTTCCTAAAACTCCATTCCAGTGTGACTAAGCATTGCAGCCTTTTGTTACACTTGGAAGGCATTGTCTGCTGGTCTGCAGTTGTGTTTTAACATTGTTAACTGTTGCAAAGTTGTTCCAATTTGCAGAGAAGTGGAGGACATGGCTACTATGGAAATAGGGAACTTGAGGCTGCATAACTGCATAACATAGTAGCTATGTCCATTTGGCTTAAGGGGTTAAAGTCCAGAAGCCCCTTTTTAAAATAAAGCCCCTATATAAGATTTTTTTTTTTTGTAAAATTATTTTTTATTGAGGAAGTAATGACAGCCATACAAGAAAAACATATGTATGGTAATATACATAAACAGATACACTTGGGCTCAAATATCACATATCATGACAAGTCTTGTGTAATACATTCAGTGTTGAATCCGGGAGATAAGTATATCAAACCTTGCAATGCAACCTTAGTAGTAAGAGTATGGAGGTTATGTCAAACACCTTTTTGACAGGTGGCACGCCCATTTCTCCTCCCCTAATCCCGCCCCTTTCCACTCCCACTTTCACGCCCTTTTTTTAATATCAATTTGATATAAAATTGATATAAAAAGGTGATTTTTATATAAATTTTATATAAAATTGATATAAAATTGATATAAAATTGATATAAAAAAGGTGATTTTGATATAATTTTTATATTAAATTGATATTAAAAAAGTGTTTTTAATACAAATTTGATATCCAAGGAGGTTTTAAAAAGGGAGATAAAAGTATAATTTTGATAATGTTTTATTAACATTTGTTATAAGATTTCTGTGAATCAAATAATTTAATTCAGTATTACATATCTTCTCTGTCTTCATGCCACTATCAACAGTCTGCTTATATCTCGCAATGTTGTCATTGATTAAAATAAATAAACAGGCATCTTTACACATGACGAGTCCCTGCTAAGCATAACACGTCACATTAAACTTTTACCTACATTTCTGTAGCAAGGGGTTGCTATGAAAAGGATATAAAATGTAAAATGTTTGAACAGACTGCTTATATCTCACAATGTTAAGTCATTGATTAAAATAAATAAACAGGCATCTTTACACATGACGAGTCCCTGCAAAGTATAGCACGTCGCATTAAACTGATCCATACATTTGCCGTAGCAAGATAATGTCATTAAAATATGTTATAAAATCTAGTTGATTAAAATGGTATTTGCAACACAGCCAAAAAAAACAAATTCATACTGGTTTACACAAGGTCAATTATTGATTACAAAATAAACACGGGGTTAGGTCCTTGCTAATAACGCGTGTCAAAACGGTCTAATCTGTTTTTTATAAAAACTTAAACTTCTACCTACATTTATGTAACATGGTAATTTCATAAAATGTTATAAATGTACTATTACTGATATTGTTTTTAATATCAAATTCATATCAGAATCTTCATACAACTTATACATGTTACACATTAACTTTTTGTGGGTGCGAAACTTAAAATTTGGCCTTCTGGCTGTGTTATATAACGGCTCATACAGTTTCAAAGTACAAGTGACTCAAAGTATAATGGAGCAGTTTCATCACGATGTTGCTTATCAACAACAGTATCCAACGGTAAGCTATGTTATTTTTTTATTTATAAATATAAAAATGTTAAAAAAAAACAAAAAAACGGCTCTTTTATTGAAATATGTATATTAATTATGATTTAACAGTGAAATATTTACTAACTTTATTAGGATAACAATATGCAGCAGAGTTTTGAAGAATCTAAACTAATTATATTTAAAACAAATGTTTCTAAATATTTTCTAGCCTTAGTTTAAAAAAAAAAAACTTCTAATTTTTGATTTTAGGCTAACAACATGCAACAGAAGCAAATTCTCAATTATCTTTTTAAATTAACTTTATACCCACACAACAAAAATAAACATTTATACATCACAAATACAAATAAGCATAATGCAAACATCTTAATAAAATGATTAACTCACCATATTATTTTATTTTGAACTCACATATCTGTACACAGCTGATGAAGCAATTTAAAACAAATACAGATACACAAATACAATATTTTTTTAAAACATTGCATTTATTACTTCTGACCACATTTCTGTAACAACAACATAATTTCATCTATACATATTGCTGTGTTAAGTAAAACGGTGGGGGTGGGTGAGGGTGGTTGTGGGCGTGAAACTTAAAAATCGATGTCCCTTATCTTTTGGTGTGAGTATATAAGTTATGCTATTCATTCTAAACTGTCTTTTATAATAATTCATTCTAAACTTTTAAACTAAGTAATGTTATCTTAGCTTAATAAAAAAATAAATACATCTCTTATAGAAATATTTTTTCTATCTTATTTTAAAATCTTGTACTATTAACAAATAACATTCAGTATCTGAAGATGCTGGTGTGACTGTTATTTGCTATAACAATGAGTGAATTTATTCTGCAAGGGTAGTGTAGGTAGTGTAGGGCAAGATCCACTTATTTCTTTTCTCTCTCTCTCTCTCTCTCTCTCTCTCTTTTTGTGTGTATATATTTTGCTTTTTACCTCCATGCACTTTCCCTGGATATTGTTTTGGGACCATGTGCCTTAATAACTGTCTAACTCACACACATTCATTTGTGAAGGGGAGTGCTATCCTAGTTGCATAATATTTCCTAACATCAGCTTCCAGGGATTGCGAGAAGCCATATTTAAAGTAGTGAAGCTTTTGGTATAGTGAAGGCTTACCTATCAGCCCTAAAGAGCTCTAATTAAGGAGAGGATTGCCAATTTATTTCCAGAAAACACATGTTGGCTATCTACTCTGTCAAAACACGTCCACTCCCTTACTATTTCCCATTCCCCATTCATCAACCACATAAATGGTAGATTTAAACAGTATGGGCTGTTTTATGAAGCTGGGGATGCAGCTTTGGACCTTTGTGACCCTGCAACATCGAGTTAAGAAGCAAAAGTCTTAAGAAGCTGCACATGAACAAAGTTACCAGGCAACGAAAGCTGACCACCCATGCTAGCAACCAGTAAACTCTCTTAATTATAACTAGACTTCACCCCAGAAATAAGTGGATCTTGCCCTACACTACCCTTGCAGAATAAATTCACTCATTGTTATAGCAAATGACAGTCACACCAGCATCTTCAGATACTGAATGTTATTTGTTAATAGTACAAGATTTTAAAATAAGACAGAAAAAATATTTCTATAAGAGATGTATTTATTTTTTTATTAAGCTAAGATAACATTACTTAGTTTAAAAGTTTAGAATGAATTATTATAGAATAGCATAACTTATATATTCCCACCAAATGATAAGGGACATCGATTTTTAAGTTTCACGCCCACAACCACCCTCACCCACCCCCACCGTTTTACTTAACACAGCAATATGTATAGATGAAATTATGTTGTTGTTACAGAAATGTGGTCAGAGGTAATAAATGCAATGTTTAAAAAAAATATTGTATTTGTGTATCTGTATTTGTTTTAAATTGCTTCATCAGCTGTGTACAGATATGTGAGTTCAAAATAAAATAATATGGTGAGTTAATCATTTTATTAAGATGTTTGCATTATGCTTATTTGTATTTGTGATGTATAAATGTTTATTTTTGTTGTGTGGGTATAAAGTTAATTTAAAAAGATAATTGAGAATTTGCTTCTGTTGCATGTTGTTAGCCTAAAATAAAAAATTAGAAGTTTTTTTTTAAACTAAGGCTAGAAAATATTTAGAAACATTTTTTTAAAATATAAATAGTTTAGATTCTTCAAAACTCTGCTGCATATTGTTATCCTAATAAAGTTAGTAAATATTTCACTGTTAAATCATAATTAATATACATATTTCAATAAAAGAGCTGTTTTTTTTTTTTTAAACATTTTTATAAGTATAAATAAAAAAATAACATAGCTTACCGTTAGATACTGTTGTTGATAAGCAACATTGTGATGAAACTGCTCCATTATACTTTGAGTCACTTGTACTTTGAAACTGTATGAGCCGTTATATAACACAGCCAGAAGGCCAAATTTTAAGTTTCACACCCACAAACGTTAATGTGTAACATGTATAAGTTGTATGAAGATTCTGATATTAATTTGATATTAAAAACAATATCAGTAATAGTACATTTATAACATTTTATGAAATTACCATGTTACATATATGTAGGTAGACCGTTTTGACACGCGTTATTAGCAAGGACCTAACCCTGTGTTTATTTTGTAATCAATAATTGACCTTGTGTAAACCAGTATGAATTTGTTTTTTGGCTGTGTTGCAAATACCATTTTAATCAACTAGATTTTATAACATATTAATGACATTATCTTGCTACGGCAAATGTATGGATGAGTTTAATGCGACGTGCTATACTTTGCAGGGACTCGTCATGTGTAAAGATGCCTGTTTATTTATTTTAATCAATGACTTAACATTGTGATATATAAGCAGTCTGTTCAAACATTTTACATTTTATATCCTTTTCATAGCAACCCCTTACTACAGAAATGTAGGTAAAAGTTTAATGTGACGTGTTATGCTTAGCAGGGACTAGTCATGTGTAAAGATGCCTGTTTATTTATTTTAATCAATGACTTAACATTGCGAGATATAAGCAGACTGTTGATAGTGGCATGAAGACAGAGAAGATATGTAATACTGAATTAAATTATTTGATTCACAGAAATCTTATAACAAATGTTAATAAAACATTATATCAAAATTATACTTTTATCTCCCTTTTTAAAACCTCCTTGGATATTAAATTTGTATTAAAAACACTTTTTTAATATCAATTTAATATAAAAATTATATCAAAATCACCTTTTTTATATCAATTTTATATCAATTTTATATAAAATTTAAATCAAATCACCTTTTTATATCAAATTGATATTACAAAAGGGGCGTGAAAATGGGAGTGGAAAGGGGCGGGATTAGGGGAGAAGAAAGGGGCGTGTCACCTGTCAAAAAGGTGTTTGACATAACCTCCATTTTCTTACTACTAACCTTATTTTTACTTTTATAGTACATGTGGAAACTCTCTTCCAACAAGCAATACATGTCAGACCCGGGTTTGTGTCATTGAGTCTAAGTTAGATGAATAGATCTCTAGATTCCACATAAAATATAATAACTTACAAACAAGTTTAAGAACAAATAACAAAGATACTACAAGCCGTAGATCAACCTGCAATTCTGAGGACCTGGGGGGTCCCCGAAAGATCTTATAATCTTGACACTCTGTAGACCAGAATGATCCAATACATAATAGACAATACAATTAGTCATATCAGTTTATGTTTATGTACATAATATCATCTATGAGCGTGAAATCATAAGGTTATAATGGACTGAAAATAAAAAATAAAAAATTTGTTTTTGGGAATGAAGAAGTGAGAAACTAAGGAAAGGGAGGCATCTAAAGTGAATTGTTTGCTAAAGTCGGGGGAAAGCAATAGAATTCTTTGTATCAGAGTGCTCAGTCAAATGATTCCTGTGCCAAGTCACCCCCCCTCTCCCACTCCTCCCAAGTCATCCACACCAGCCCGTAAAGTCCCAATCTGTCTTCTGATTTCAACACATATTCTTCCATTTTACGGACGTACCCAATTTTCTCTAAAACCATTTGAAATGAAATCGGATTGGTTTCAAACCAATTTTTTGCTATAGCTAATTTAGTAGCTAGGAGTATAATAATGCATAATATCCTGTCCGATGTCTCAGTCTCCCAAGCCCTAAATGGAAAAGGGCAATGTCTGGCGTCAATCTCTGGACTAGGCCATGTTGGCTTAACACCTTAGCCACCCGAACCCATACTGTCTTTAACTTACTACAGCTTACCAAATATGAATGTAGGACCCCTTCTGCACACATCCCCTCGAGGACATAGCTGACTCCTGAGGAAACATTTTATGTAGTTTGACCGGGACCCTATGCCAGCGCAACAGTAGCTTGATGAAGAGCTTGTATAAAGTTACGCAATATATTGCAGCCTTCGTGGCTTGTATAGCTTTCTGCCACTCTATCTCAGTATGAGCTTACTCTATCTCTCTTTCCCACTCAAGGACATGATAAGTTTTCATGAACCCCTCAGAGTCTAAGAGGATACGGTAATGCAGTGTTAATGCTTTACAGAAGGGTTTGCCAGCGATCAATCGCCGTTCCCATTGTGTTAGGTCTCTTAAATTGGCCTTCGAGAAACCCCAGGCTTTGATCATGGATATCAATGGAAAGTATTCAAAATGATATTTCTTGAGGCTATCAGAATTAGAAAGATCCGAGGCGGAAGTCACCATTTTCCCCCCTGCAAAAAGATCTTGAATCTTGTCAAGTCCCCACGAGGCCCACCTATGCGGGAGGGACTCCGGGAGACAGAGCAACAACACCTTCATAGAGTGAGCAGGGGACGAATGTGGTGCAACTTTTGCCTGAGTTCCCTCCAGCCCTTAAGGCACAATTTCAGAATAGGATTATCTATTCCTGAAAGCACATCTGCATGCTGAGGGATCCAAATAAGATCCACAAGGAATAGACCCACCGGGAGAATTGCTTGATCGAGTTGCCTCCATCTCGGATGACATCCCCCAATCTGCTATATGAGACAGCATAGCTGCTTTATGATATTAAGATACATTAGGGGCAGCCAGACCTCTGTTCAGGACAGGTTTCTGCAGCTGTTGCATCGCAATCCTTGGGGGCTTGCCATGCTAGATAATCCTATTAAGTACAGACTGAAAGTGATTAAGCATGTATGCCGGAACCGGGAGTGGTATGCACCTAAAGAGATTTGGGCAATAGCATCATCTTTACATACTGTATTCTCCCTATCCAAAACACCTCAAATCTTGCTGGTGAGTTCCCCAAATTCCTTGAGAAGTGGGTCATAATTTGCTTGTATGACCTTTTTAGGGTCTGGCGAGAGGATCACTCGCAAGTACTTTAACTGATTTATGGACCATTTGAATGGGTAAGTCTCTTGTAGACTGGATAATTGAGTTGGGGGAAGGTTTAAAGCTAGGGCCTCTGTTTTCGTGTAATAAAGCTTGACAAATAGTATGAGATTGTCCGCAAACAGCCCGAGCTTCTGCAAAGTGTCAGGAATCAACAAGCCCTGAACCTCAGTGGACTTCCTAATCTTCATAAATAAAAAGAGAGAAGCGCTCAACCTGGAAACGAACAATAGCATAATAGCTTGTTCTATGGCTAGTTACCACCCAAGAAGCAGCCTCTTTTTGCTCAACATGTGCCTTTCACAGAGAAGAACTTTCCTGAAGCATATCAGTCGGATCCTAACTTCACAGTATAGTCCAGCCCCGAAATACCAGGCAATCCCTCTCTGAACGAAACAGCAAAACCGCAGACGTACGTTTCGGCCTATTGTGGGCCTCGTCAGTGAGGTGCAGCCATATCCCTCTAGGCACACTGAGCAACGGGTCCATGTCTGGATTCCTGCATCACACTTAGGGAGACTTCCCTAAATGTCATAATTTGCATAAATAAAAAGAGAGAAGCGCTCAACCTGGGAACGAACAATAGCATAATAGCTTGTTCTATGGCTAGTTACCACCCAAGAAGCAGCCTCTTTTTGCTTAACATGTGCCTTTCACAGAGAAGAACTTCCCTGAAGCATATCAGTCTGATCCTGACTTCAAAGTACAGTCCAGCCACGAAATACCAGGCAATCCTTCTCTGAACGAGAGATACAGCAAAACCCCAGACGTACGTATCGGCCTATTGTGGGCCTCGTCAGTGAGGTGAAGCCATATCCCTCTAGGCACACTGAGCAACGGGTCCACGTCTGGATTCCCATATCACACTTAGGGAGATTTCCCAAAATGTCATAATTTGCATAAATAAAAAGAGAGAAGCGCTCAACCTGGAAACGAACAATAGCATAATAGCTTGTTGTATGGCTAGTTACCACCCAAGAAGCAGCCTCTTTTTGCTCAACATGTGCCTTTCACAGAGAAAAACTTTCCTGAAGCATATCAGTCTGATCCTGACTTCACAGTACAGTCCAGCCCCACTCCACTGACGAGGCCCACAATAGGCCTGAACGTACGTCTGGTGTTTTGCTGTTTCTCTCATTCAGAGAGGGATTGCCTGGTATTTCGGTGCTGGACTGTACTGTGAATTCAGGATTAGACTGATATGCTTCAGGAAAAGTTCTTCTCTGTGAAAGGCACATGTTGAGCAAAAAGAGGCTGCTTATTGGGTGGTAACTAGCTATTATGCTATTGTTCGTTCCCAGGTTGAGCGCTTCTCTCTTTTTATTTATGACTTCCTAATCTTAGCTGACAGTGTCTCTATAACCAGCACAAAGAGAAAGGGGGATAGCGGGCAGCCCTGCCTAGTCCCGTTCATGATGTCAAACGGTTGTGAGCAGCATCCTCTGCCTCTGGCCAATGGGTTTGAGTATAGAGCCATGATGGCCTTGACCAAGTGAGTCGGGAACCCAAAAGACCTCAGGACCTCCTCCAAATACTCCAACCTCACCCTGTCAAATGCTTTCTTGGCATCAAGGGACAGGGTGACCAGTGGGAGCCCCAAGGATGTTGTCTCAGGAAATATATCCAGCAATCTGCCCGTATTGTCGAGCCCTGTCTGCCCCGGGTAAAGCCCACCTGATCTAAATGTACAAGAGAAGGAAGGACGCTATTTACTCTATTAGCCAATATCTTGAATAAATGTTTACGTCAATATTAATTAGGGATATCGGCCTATAGCTTTCAGATAAGCTTGGGTCCTTACCTTGTTTGGGAATGGTTACAATTTCGGCTTCTAAATATTCTTTAGGAAAATATCCAGTCTTGAAGGCCAGATTAAAGACTTTTTTTTAATGTGGGACTGAGTACGGCTGACAATTTTCTATAGAAGATAAAGGTTAAGTCATCTGGCCCTGGGGCTTTATGCAGCTTTAGATCTTTGATCGACTGGGTAACCTTCTCTATAGATTGTGGAAGACAGTGTATCTCCCATCTTGCTTGGGACCTTAGGTAGGTTTAACTCACGTAGAAAGTTCGTAATTTCCCCCTTGGGGGCTACCTGCCAATGTTTAGAAGAAGAAATCTGGTACAGATGGCTATAGTACAGTAGTCCGCGAACGCCTCACCAATATCTCTGGGATAATAGCATTGCCCTTTACCCTTTCGAGTGTAAGCAATTCTGCTCACTAAGGTCCTCTGGCCTAGTTTATTCGCCAAGAGGTGATCCGCCTTGTTGCCCTTGTGATGATATTTAATCTTCAAGTACTCAAGGTTCTTCTGCACCCTCTCAACTTCTAAGTGCTGAATATGTTTTTTGATGGTCTGTAATTCATCTAGATCAGAGGGGGTAGTTGTCTCTCTAAGGCGTTCCCTAACGGCTACATATTGACTATATAGTTGTGCTAAGGTTTGTCCTGTGTTCTTTCTATTTTGGGATTCTCTTTTAATGAAGATGCCTCTCATATAGGCCATAAGGGCCGGCCAAACAGTTTGAATTAAAACTTCCCCATCTACTTTAACCTTTAAAAAATATTCCACTTTCTTAGCCCATCCAGACATATAGATATCCTGCAATAGGTGTTCCTGCATGCGCCATCTCCCAGGCCCCTTACTAATAGTGATGTTGCAAACCTAAAATTTTCGGTTCGCGAACAGCGAACACGAACTTCAACAAAAGTTTGCGAACCGGCGAACCGGGCGAACCCCCATTGACTTCAATGGGCAGGCGAATTTTAAAACCCACAGGGACTTTTTCTGGCCACAATAGTGATGGAAAAGTTGTTTCAAGGGGACTAACACCTGGACTGTGGCATGCCGAAGGGGGATCCATGGCAAAACTCCCATGGAAAATTACATAGTTGATGCAGAGTCTGGTTTTAAGCCATAAAGGGCATAAATCACCTAACATTCCTAAATTGTTTGGAATAACGCGCTTTAAAACATCAGGTATGATGTTGTATCGATCAGGTAGTGTAAGGGTTACGCCCGCTTCACAGTGACAGACCAAACTCCCCGTTTAAAGGGACAGTCTACACCAAAATGTGTATTGTTTTAAAAGATAGATAATCCCTTTATTACCCATTTCCCAGTTTTGCATAACTAACACATTTATAATAATATACTTTTAACCTCTGTGATTATCTTGTATCTAAGCCTCTGAAACTGCCCCTTTTTTCAGTTCTTTTGACAGACTTGCAGTCTAGCCAATCAGTGCCTGCTCCCAGATAACTTCTCGTGCACAAGCAC
The DNA here is from genome assembly GCF_027579735.1 of Bombina bombina. Lineage (NCBI taxonomy): Eukaryota > Metazoa > Chordata > Amphibia > Anura > Bombinatoridae > Bombina > Bombina bombina. The sequence continues at coordinate 689,474,130 of NC_069502.1, forward strand.
AGTGTTATCTATATGAAATACGTGAACTAACACCCTCTAGTGGTGAAAAACTGTTAAAATGCAATCTGAAAGAGGTGGGCTTCAAGGTCTAAGAAATTAGCATATGAACCTCCTAGGTTAAGCTTTCAACTAAGAATACCAAGAGAACAAAGCAAAATTGGGGATAAAAGTAAAATGAAAATTGTTTAAAATTACATGCTCTATCTGAATCATGAAAGTTTATTTTGGCCTAGACTGTCGCTTTAACGCACCGCAAACAGTCCATTTGCACAACCGCAAACTCCCCATTTGTACAAGGTTGGATACCAAGCTAGCCATGTCCCGTTCCTTGTCCTCACTGATGTCATTGAAGGTCTCTTCACACCAAGGGTCCCTGAAAGGTGACAACAAGCCCCCTGGGACGCCTGCTGTGTTTGGTCTTCCACCTCCTCAAAGCCACCTTCCTCCTCTGACTCCTCTTCTTCAGACTCCTCTCTCTGCGTTGCCTATCTCTGTGTTATTATAAGGTGTGTTAAGTAGTACTATTCCTATCAGTTTAATCCCTGTTCCGTCCCCTATCAGGGGACGTGTATATGGCATGGATTTTAGGAACCAGGAGATGGAAAAAGATGCTTGGTCGGTCCTCCTACTTCAAATTTGGGGCACTGCGCGTTCAATCTAATGTGCCACCAGATAGGAGTGGTGTGTTAAGTAGTACTATTACTATCAGTTTAATCCCTGTTATGTGCCTTTTTTATTGGTTTGGTTTTTGAAGCCACAGTGCTGCACCAGAGGCCAGAAAAATTAGGGATGTACACATGCCTGAAAAATTAGGTATTGTTGCAGCCGCTGCTGTAGCAGCGGCCAGAAAAATTGATGTTTGTTACCCAGGCAGAAAGTGCCCTAAAACATTGCGGCTTAAACCCTAGTTGGTGGCGGATAAGTCATGCAAGTCATCCGGCATTCGAAGATAAAATACAGCAGCGTGTGGACCATTTTTAGCCCAAGGCAGCTCATCTCATCAGGCCTTTTTTACTTGAATGTATCGCCCAATGTCAGTCCCTTCGGGATCCATCCCTCATTCATCTTAATAAAGGTGAGGTAATCTAGACTTTTTTGACCTAGGCGACTTCTCTTCTCAGTGACAATACCTCCTGCTGCACTGAAGGTCCTTTCTGACAGGACACTTGAAGCGGGGCAGGCCAGAAGTTCTATCGCAAATTGGGATAGCTCAGGCCACAGGTCAAGCCTGCACACCCAGTAGTCAAGGGGTTCATCGCTCCTCTGAGTGTCGAGATCTGCAGTTAAGGCGAGGTAGTCTGCTACCTGTCGGTCAAGTCGTTCTCTGAAGGTGGACCCCGAAGGGCTGTGGCGATGCATAGGAGTTAAAAAGCTCTGCATGTCCTCCATCAACAACACGCCTGTAAAGCGTCTTGTCCTTGCCGGCGTTGTTGTGGGAGTCGTAGGATTACTTTCACCTCTTCCCCTGTTAGATTCCCGTTGTGCTGTGACATCACCCTTATACGCTGTGTAAAGCATACTTTTTAATTTATTTTTGAACTGCTGCATCCTTTCCGACTTGCGGTAATTCGGTAACATTTCAGGCCCTTTATGCTTATACCGGGGGTCTAGTAGCGTGGACACCCCCCAGTACAGGTCGTTCTCCTTCAGCTTTTTTATACGAGGGTCACTCAACAGGCACGACAGCATGAAAGACCCCATTTGCACAAGGTTGGATGCCGAGCTGCTCATGTCCCGTTCCTAGTCCTCAGTGATCTCACTGAAGGTATCTTCTTCCCCCCAGCCACGTACAACACCATGGGTACCAGATAGGTGACAACGAGCACCCTGGGATGCCAGTTGTGGTTGGTCTTCCTCCTCCTCCTCAAAGCCACATTCCTCCTCTGATTCCTCTTCCTCACAATCCTCTTCCAGCATTGCCGCTGGTCCAGCAAGCGATGCTGATAAGGCTGTTTCTGGTGGTGATGGTGACCACAACTCTTCCTCTTCACGCTCATCTACGGCCTGATCCAGCACTCTTCGCAGGGCACGCTCCAGGAAGAAAACAAATGGTATGATGTCGCTGATGGTGCCATCGGTGCGACTGACTAGGTTTGTCACCTCCTCAAAAGGACGCATGAGCCTACAGGCATTGCGCATGAGCGCCCAGTAACGTGGGAAAAAAATTCCCAGCTCCGCAGAGGCTGTCCTAGCACCCCGGTCATACAAATACTCGTTAACGGCTTTTTCTTGTTGGAGCAGGCGGTCGAACATTAGGAGTGTTGAATTCCAACGTGTCGGCTGTCGCAAATCAAGCGCCTCACTGGCATGTTGTTTTGCCACTGGATATCGGAAAAGTGTCCCATGGCCGTGTAGGAACGCCTCAAATGGCCACACACCTTCCTGGCCTGCTTCAGGACGTCCTGTAAGCCTGGGTACTTATGCACAAAGCGTTGTACGATCAGATTACACACATGTGCCATGCACGGCATATGTGTCAACTTGCCCAATTTCAATGCCGCCACCAAATGACTTCCGTTGTCAGAAACCACTTTGCTGATCTCCAGTTGGTGCGGAGTCAGCCACTGATCCACCTGTGCGTTCAGGGTGGACAGGAGTGCTGGTCCGGTGTGACTCTCTGCTTTCAGGCAAGTCAACCCCAAGACGGCGTCACACTGCCGTATCCGGGATGTGGAATAGTACCTGCGGAGCTGGGGGGGTGCCGTTGATGTGGAGCAAGACGCAGCAGCAGAAGAGGACTCAGTCGAGGAGGTTATGGAAGAGGATGGAGTAGGAGGAGTAGAGGAGGTGGCAGCAGGCCTGCCTGCAAGTCGTGGCAGTGTAACCAACTCCTCCTCTGCAGAGCCATGCAGGTTTACCCAATGCGCAGTGTAGGTGATATACCTGCCCTGACCATGCTTTGCAGACCAGCTATCAGTGGTCAGATGGACCCTTGCCCCAACACTGTGTGCCAGACATGCCATTACTTCCTTTCGCACAATCGAGTACAGGTTGGGGATTGCCTAAAGAAATTTCGGCCGGGTACCTTCTACTGCGGTGTCCCAATAGCTACAAATTTTTTGAACGCCCCAGACTCCACCAGCTTGTATGGTAAAAGCTGGCGGGCTAAGAGTTCAGACAAGCCAGCTGTCAGACGCCGGGCAAGGGGGTGACTTTGTGACATTGGCTTCTTACGCTCAAACATGTCCTTGACAGACACCTGACTGTGGGCAGATGAGCAGGAACTGCTCCGGAAGAGAGACGGAGTGGCGGATGGTTGAGAGGGGGCAAGGAGGACAGCAGTGGTTGACGTGGCTGAAGATGCTGGACCAGGAGGAGGATGGCGGCTTTGAGTTTGTGTGCTGCTTCTACTCATGTGTTGATCCCATAGGTGTTTGTGATGTGCGATCATGTGCCTTTGCAAAGCAGTTGTACCTAGGTGGGTGTTGGACTTCCCACGACTCAGTTTCTTTTGGCACAGGTTGCAAATGGCATCTCTGTTGTCAGAGGCAGACACACAAAAAAAATGCCACACTGCTGAGCTCTGTGATGACGGCATTCTGGTGGTGGAAACAGCGTGCGTTGATTGGCGTGCTGTCTGGCTGACCCCGGGTGCCGATGCATGCTGTCTGACTGTGCCACTAGCTCCTTGCGATGACCTCCCCCTGCTTCCAACTCGTCTCCTCCTCCTCCTCTCTGTCTCCCCATCTGCACTTTCCCCCTGTTCTTCTTCTCTTCTAGCAGGCACCCACGTGACATCCACGGACGCATCATCAACATCAACCGCTTCACTTGTATCTGACAAATCAACAAAGGAAGCAGCAGCGGGTTCAACATCATCATCACACCGTACGTCCATGTCTGTAATGCTCCCTGACTGAGACATATCACTGTTATCTACATCCTCTGTCAATGATGGTTGCGCATCACTCATTTCTTCCAACTGATGTGTAAAAAACTCCTCTGACAGATCAAGTGAAGCGGCTGTGGTGCTAGTGTTGGTGGTGGCGGCAGGCGGGCGAGTGGTAACTTGAGAGGTGCCCGAAGATAAGCTGGAGGAGGATGGTGCGTCAAGGTTCGGAGCGGAAGCTATAGAAGATTGGGTGTCCTGTGTTATAAAGTCAACTATGTCCTCCTCAGAACTTTTCGAGTTCATGGGAAGTGGCCTCTGAACACTGGGCATTATTCTAGTGCCAAAGGGAATCACAGCACCACGACCACGACGGCACCTGCTGGGTGGCCTGCCTCTGCCTGTCATTTTTTTTAAAATGTACACTTACACTACTATTAAACAAGATATGAGTGGTGGCACTGGGCAAGTGGGCACAGTATACGCTGTGAGCCTGACACAAAAAAGCAGACTGATGTTTCACAGTCCAAAAAGTTTTTATTTTTTTAAATGTACACTTAAACTACTATTAAACAAGATATGAGTTGTGGCACTGGGCAAGTGGGCACAGTATACGCTGTGAGCCTGACACAAAAATGCAGACTGATGTTTCACAGTCCAAAAAGTTTTTTTTTTTTTTAAATGTACACTTACACTACTATTAAACAAGATATGAGTGGTGGCACTGGACAAGTGGGCACAGTATACGCTGTGAGCCGGACACAAAAAAGCAGACTGATTTACATTTAAATTTACACTACTGTTACACCAGATATGAGTGGTGGCACTGGGCAAGTGGGCACAGTATACGCTGTTAGCCTGGCACACACGCTGGCAGGCAACTGCAATTAGATTACACAAGCAGACTGATGTTTCACAGTCAAAAAAGTGTTTTTTTTCATTTACACTACTGTTACACCAGATATGAGTGGGGGCACTGGGCAAGTGGGCACAGTATACGCTGTGAGCCTGGCACACACGCTGGCAGGCAGGCAAATGCCAATTAGATTACACTAGCAGACTGATGTTTCAGTCAAAAACGTTTTATTTTTAAAATTTACACTACTGTTACACCAGATATGAGTGGTGGCACTGGGCAAGTGGGCCTGGCACAAACACTGGCAGGCAGGCAACTGCAATTAGATTAAACAAGCAGACTGATGTTTCACAGTCAAAAAAGTTTTTTTTTTTAAATTTAAACTACTGTTACACCAGATATGAGTGGGGGCACTGGGCAAGTGGGCACAGTATACGCTGTGAGCCTGGCACACACGCTGGCAGGCAGGCAACTGCAATTAGATTACACTAGCAGACTGATGTTTCACAGTCAAAAAAGTTTTCTTTTTTAAATTTACACTACTGTTACACCAGATATGAGTGGTGGCACTGGGCAAGTGGGCATGGCACACACACTGGCAGGCAGGCAACTGCAATTAGATTACACTAGCAGACTGATGTTTCAAAGTCAAAAAAGTTTTTTTTTTTTAATTTACACTACTGTTACACCAGATATGAGTGGTGGCACTGGGCAAGTGGGCCTGGCACACACGCTGGCAGGCAGGCAACTGCAATTAGATTACACAAGCAGACTGATGTTTCACAGTCAGAAAAGTTATTTTTTTTTAATTTACACTACTGTTACACCAGATATGAGTGGGGGCACTGGGCAAGTGGGCACAGTATACGCTGTGAGCCTGGGACACACGTTGGCAGGCAGGCAGGCAACTGCAATTAGATTACACTAGCAGACTGATGTTTCACTGTCAAAAAGTTTTTTTTTAAAAAATTTACACTACTGTTACACCAAATATGAGTGGTGGCACTGGGCAAGTGGGCCTGGCACACATGCTGGCAGACAGGCAACTGCAATTAGATTACACTTGCAGACTGATGTTTCAAAGTCAAAAAAGATTTTTTTTTTAAATATACACTATTGTTACAACAGATATGAGTGGTGGCACTGGGCAAGTGGGCAAGCGGGCCTGGCACACACGCTGGCAGGCAGGCAACTGCAATTAGATTACACTAGCAGACTGATGTTTCACAGTCAAAAAAGTTTTTTTTTTTTTAAATTTACACTACTATTACACCAGATATGAGTGGGGGCACTGGGCAAGTGGGCCTGGCACACACGCTGGCAGGCAACTGCAATTAGATTACACTAGCAGACTGATGTTTCACAGTTAAAAAAGTTTTTTTTTTTAAATTTACACGACTGTTACACCAGATATGAGTGGTGTGGCACTGGGCAAGTGGGTCTGGCACACACGCTGGCAGGCAGGCAACTGCAATTAGATTACACTAGCAGACTGATGGTTCACAGTCAAAAAAGTTTTTTTTTTTAAATTTCCACTACTGTTACACCAGATATGAGTGGTGTGGCACTGGGCAAGTGGGCCTGGCACACACGCTGGCAGGCAAGCAACTGCAATTAGATTACACTAGCAGATTGATGTTTCACAGTCAAAAAAGTTTTTTTTTTTAAATTTACACTACTGTTACACCAGATATGAGTGGTGGCACTGGGCAAGTGAGCCTGGCACACACGCTGGCAGGCAGGCAACTGCAATTAGATTACACTAGCAGACTGATGTTTCACAGTCAAAAAAGTTTTTTTTTTTTAAATTTACACTACTGTTACACCAGATATGAGTGGTGGCACTGGGCAATTTGCTTGGCATGCAGGCAGGCAACTGCAATTAGATTACACAGGAAAAAAATAAAAAAAAATAAAAAATGATGTTCTAGCCCTAAAAAGGGCTTTTTGGGGTGCTGTCCTTACAGCAGAGATCAGATGAGTCCTTCAGGACTGTAGTGAACACTGAATACACTAGCCTAGCTATCAATTTCCCTATTAAATCACCAGCAGCTACACTGTACCTCCTCTCACTAACAATGCAGCTTCCAAATGAATCTAAAATGGCTGCTGTTCAGGAGCTGGGAGGGTCTGGGAGGGAGGGTCTGCTGCTGATTGGCTGGAAAGTGTCTGCAGACTGTGAGATACAGGGTCAAAGTTTACTCAATGATGACGAATAGGGGCGGATCGAACATCACATATGTTCGCCTGCAGCGGCGAATGCGAACATGCTATGTTCGCCGGGAACTATTCGCCGGCAAACTATTTGCGACATCACTACTTAATAATAGCCTCTTGATCAAGACTAACTATAACAGCATCATGATCCGACCACATACAGGGTGATATGGTGGATCTTCGTAACATCATGGAAATCATTCTGAGATATTACATTTATGAATCCCTGTGATAAGGAATCACGATTTCCAACTCCTGCCTGCGCCTCAGCTCCTCACCATTCTCTCCTGGGGTCCCACAACATATTAAAATCTCCTGCCATAAGGAAGTGGCCCCGTTTAACCTTGTCCACAGTCTAGAGTAGCTTCCTAAGGAAACTAACCTGGTTTGTATTGGGGAGGTATACTGCGACCTATGTATGTAGTACACAATTCAAGTGACAGAAACATATCATGTATCGTACAGTTGGGACACAGTCAGTGTAGATATGGTCGTAAGCCACTTGATTCCCAATTAGTATCGTCACCCCCATAGCCTTTTTATAAAAAGTGGATGAAATAGAGACCAGGCATAAATTTGTTTTAAACCTAGTCACTCCCTCGTCAGTCCAATGAGTCTCCTGGAGGTATGCTATGTCAACATGCTTTGTCTGGAGGTACCGTAATAATAAGCTCTTTTAGTCGGTGAGTTTAAGCCCTTGGTATTTAGGGTACAAAGTTTCATGGTAGCACCCATGGGGGGAAGAAATCGGAAAAAAAGGGGAGGGTATAAGGAAATGTGGGGATATGGGGTATGGAACAGAGAGACTCTGCCGCTTCGGATATGGCAGAGACTACCTAATTCTGCCTTAGGATGAGGAGGGCTTGTAAAATACCCTAACAGCAACTAGGAACAATGGGGGGGGGGGGGAGTTAGATCAAGTCCAAACACCCCCCAGAGCAAAAAGAAAAAGAACTAATGAGTATACAAATGAAAATACAGTGAAGTTACAGGTATTGTCACGCTGCGCCGCTCTAGCCGTTGCTAGGGGCGCGGCGTCTCCTTGCTTCTCCTTCCTTGCTCGTTGTGGTGCTGACGTCTTCGCTGCATGCTCCTGATGCCGGTCGGACCTTTGTGGCGTGAATCCGGCGCCTATGTAAGGTTGAATTAATTTGCCTATTTGTGTATGATCCCTGCCAGTCTGACTACTCTGCCTGCTATAGCCCTTAACTACTGCATTGATATACTGTTGCTGAACCCTGCCTGTCTGACTACTCTGCCTGCTATACCCCTTAATTACTGGATTGATATACTGTTGCTGAACCCTGCCTGTCTGACTACTCTGCCTGCTATACCCCTTAATTACTGGATTGATATACTGCTGCTGAACACTGCTTGTCTGACTACTCTGCTTATTAACTCCTGTAGTTCTGGATTGCCTCTTTGTTGCTGAACCCTGCCTGCCTGACCATTCTAGTGGTGCACCCTTGGACTGCTTTGCTGTTGCCAAACCCTGCCTGCCTGACCATTCTAGCGGTTTGTCCTTGGACTGCTCTGCCGTTGCCGCTGGGAACTGTCCTGCCTGTGGTGAATGCCGTCTTCCTCATCTTACTAACTTTCTCTGCTCTGGGATATTCCCTATTATTCCGGCTCGACGCCGGGATAACAAGATTACTGGCCAAGTTTGGTCTGATAGAGGAGTATCCCACAAGCATTACAGTATACTTGGGCCATGGAGCCAGAGGAGGTGGCACAAGCTGTTTATCTTCAGGGACAGATGTTGGGAACCCATACCACACAGTTGCAGAATATGGATTCCAAGCTAGAGGCTATTACCACTCAACTCTCCTTACTAGTTACAGCAAGGAATACTGCTCCTGTTGTTTCACCACCAGTCCCTACTCCTAGTACTGTGACCTCTTCCTCTGCTTCTGGGAGTATACCCCCGATACCTTTGCCTGACAAGTATGAAGGTACTACTGATTGCAGGGGCTTTCTTAACCAATTCAGGCTGCACTTCTGCAATGATCCTCACACCTTTCAGTCTCACTTTCAGTCAAGGGTCACCTTTATCATTTCCTTACTGAAAGACAAGGGCCTAGCCTGGGTCTCTCCCCTTTTGGAACAGAATGCTCCACTCCTGCATGATGCTGATGATTTTATTTATGCTTTATCTGCTGTGTTTGGGACTTCTGGCCGTACCTCTGCTGCAGAATATTCTCTCCTGGATTTCCGCCAGGGCAATAGAACTGTGGCACAATTCGCCATTGAGTTTCGCACCTTGGCACTTGAAACCACTTGGGATGGCAGTGCTCTCAAGGCAGCCTTTAGGAGGGGTCTCCATGAACGCATCAAAGATAAACTCGCTTATCGTGATATTCCTTCTTCTTTGGATGACTTTATAACTCTTTGTATCAGTCTGGATTCTCGCTTTCAGGAAAGACAAGCCGAGAGAGACAGATCAAGGAGGGTCCTTCCCTCCTGTCCTCCTCTTCGTCCGGTTCCGGCAGTATCCTCTACCCCTTCAGCAGCTCCAGTTACCTCAGAGGAGGAACTCATGGATCTCTCCTCCTTCAAACCTTCAGAGTCTGAAAGACAGAGAAGAAGGAGACTGAGACTATGCTTTTATTGTGGATCTAACTCCCACCAACTAAAGGACTGTGACATTCGGCCAAGAAAAGCCAATGCTTAGGGGATAACACAGGGGTACCTCTAAGCATGATTTCCACTAAATTCCCTCACTCAGGTGACTCCTCTGAAGCTCCTACTGAACACATCATACCTCCCTCCTGTGTGGTTGCTCAACTAAATAACACCCTTCTGCAAAGATTGCAACATGCCCAGTCTAGTAAACCTACTGGAGCCCCCGTGGCCTCTGATATAATCTTTGTACCTCTGAACCTCCGCACCCCTGTGCTATCCTGGGCTCATGATAATAAACTCTCAGGACATCCTGGTTTGACTAGGACTTTTAAGCGTCTTTCCCAACACGTATGGTGGCCTACTATGAAGTCTGATGCTCAGGATTATATGAGAGCCTGTACAACTTGTGTTGCCAACAAAACTCCCCGATCCTTGACTCCTGGCTTGCTCCAACCATTGTCCATTCCCAAACAACCATGGACACACATAGCAATGGACTTTATTGTGGACCTTCCACCATACAGTTATCTGGGTTGTGGTGGATCGCTTTTCCAGACGGGCTCATTTTGTACCCCTAACCAAACTGCCTTCTGCCCAAGAATTATCGTCTCTTTTTCTTTTGCATGTGGTACGACTTCATGGCATTCCTGTGAATATTGTTTCTGACAGAGGTCCACAGTTCCTCTCTACCTTTTGGAGAGCCTTTTGTAAGTTGATTGGAACCACTGTTTCCTTGTCTTCTGGCTACCATCCTCAGACCAATGGACTAACTGAAAGAGTAAACCAGGATCTTAAAGCCTATCTTAGACCCTTTGTCAATGCTCGCCATACCAACTGGTCTGAGTTGTTACCCCTAGCTGAGCTGGCAAGAAACACTCATTGGCACTCTTCTCTTAAATGTTCTCCATTTCAAGCCACAGCAGGGTATCAACCTTGTGTCTTCTCTATTTCTGCTCAGTCCACTGGGGTTCCTGCTGCAGACCGACACGTCACAGGACTCACCACTTATTGGCAACATATTCACTCTCAGCTACGTTCAGCTTTCTCTAGATATAAGAAGTTTGCTGATCGTTATAGAGCTTCTGTACGTGCCATCCCAGTGGATAAATATGTTTTGATCTCTACTCGACACATTCGTCTATGTCAACCCTGTCACAAATTGGGGCCTAGGTTTATTGGCCCTTACAAGGTCCTGAAAAGACTGTCTGCTGTTGCCTACAAAGTGGCCTTGCCCAAAACCCTACGCATACACCCTGTCTTCCACATCTCACTACTCAAACCTTAAATCAAGAACAGATGCTCCTCCTCCTCCGCTCCTGGTCCATAGTGACTAAGATCCTGGACTCCAGATGCAGGCGCAGACAACTGCAGTATCTGATACATTGGAAGGCTCACTCTGTGGCAGATTGTTCCTGGGTGCCAGCCCGTGATGTGCATGCTCCGTCTCTGGTCTCCAGATTCCATGCTGTTCATCCTCGGAAGCTGACTCTGGTTCCCGGAGGGAACCCTTGAGAGGGGGCTATGTCACGCTGCGCCGCTCTAGCCGTTGCTAGGGGAGCGGTGTCTCTTTGCTTCGGGTCCGGATGCGTGCAGCGCTGATGTCATTGCCGCATGCTCCTGATGCCGGTTGGACCTTTGTGGCACGAATCCTGCGCCTATGTAAGTTTCCTACAATGATCTGTCACTGCCCAAGTATAGGTGTTACTTTGTGTGCTCCTGGGTGTGACAAATCGTTGAATTCATTTGCCTATTTGTGTATAATCCCTGCCTGTCTGACTACTCTGCCTGCTATACCCCTTAACTACTGCATTGATATACTGTTGCTGAACCCTGCCTGTCTGACTACTCTGCCTGCTATACCCCTTAATTACTGGATTGATATACTGCTGCTGAACCCTGCCTGCCATACTACTCTGCTTATTAACCCCTTGTTGTTCTGGATTTCCTCTTTGTTGCTGAACCATGCCTGCCTGACCATTCTAGTGGTGTGCCCTTGGACTGCTTTACTGTTGCCAAACCCTGCCTGCCTGACCATTCTATTGGTTTGTCCTTGGACTGCCCTGCCATTGCCGCAGGGAACTGTTCTGTCTGTGGTGAGTGCCGCCTTCCTCATCTTACTAACATTCTCTGCTCTAGGATATTCCCTATCATTCCGGCTCGACACCGGGATAAAAAGACTACTGGCTGAGTTCGGTCTGATAGAGGAATGTCCCACGAGCATTACAGGTATATAGTCAAGCATTAATTTTATATAAACAAACCAGATGTATAGGAAGGTAAGTTAAACTGGAATCATCAACCTGTGCTAAGCATTGCTTGTTTATAATGTAATAAAACCTCAATATGCATCTGCAGAGATTGGCCAGAGAGGCCCGCCAAGCTAGGGGAGAACATTTTCACTCTGCTTAAAATAATTTCCAACCTTAAGAATCCTGGCAGACCCCCCACCCCGGCCAAACCCCAAGGGAGTGCAATCACAAGTAGGCACATGATACGACCAATAAAGTGTTAGGCCTCACAATCTCTGTCTGGGGCAGGCCTAGTTTTAAATCTACAATATAGTCACTTAACCATGAGGCGCCCGTCCCCAAGACTCCATGAAGTACCCACCCAGGTCAAAGGGGAAGCAGGCCAAACCTCTTCAGGAGATGACCCATTATAAGCATATATTCACATTCTTTTGATGAGGGATATCATAAGGACAACATAATAAGCAACATATGCCAAACCCATCCTTCGGTTGTTACCACCCAGACACGGAGCGCCCACCCAAGAGACCTAGGGGCAAGAGCGCCAGAAATAATGAAATGGAACAAATAGCCTCCAAGGGCAGTCCACGGCCAGGCGAAAACATACTGCCAGCTATTGAACATGAACTCTTGGATAAGGGGCATTCCAGAAATAACATACAAATCAGCATATAAAATATCTATCCTAGTATTGTCACCACCCGGCCATGAAGCGCCCACCCAAGGAACTAAGGGGCAAGAATGCAAACCATAATAACATGAGACAAACAGTCTCTAAGAGCACTCCATGGCCAAGTGAAAACACACGTCTAGTCACCGATATGAAATCTAGGAATACTAGATTTAGTGTACTAGTGTCAACTATGATAGGTGGGACATCTCCAGTGGTATGTCATGACCAAGAGAGAACCGATGATTATTTTACAGAACATAACCGGTAACTGAGTTTAACCAAGCCAAACTTAACCTTTTAAGACATTTGTCTGACCATGGGACGTCCAATCCATAAGTTATAGCAAAACTCAAGTACCTTTCCGAATACCAGTTAGCATTCACCTTCCAAGAGCACATTGCCTTCATAAGTTCAGGTGTGGATTAGCAGGATTCCAATCTGGGGCAGCTGCTCTGAGGCCAACATTCCCCCTGTGTGGATGATTAGGGGCGTCTTGGCTGTTGTTGAGTCTTCCCGGGGAATCGGGGGGGTTCAGGGTCCTGTTGATCCAGATGCCAAGCTTTCAGAAGCTCCTGCCCCTGCCTAGGAGTCAGGATGGTGTGTTGAGCCCTATCTTTGGTGACAATTAGCATGGTCGGGAACCCCAATCGATACCTAATTTGGTGGCTCCTCAGGACTCCAGTGACTTCGGAGAAGCTACGTCTCTGTAACAGAGTGTAGGATGAGAAATTTGGAAATAAAGAGATGTCCCTGAACTGTCCATTCAGCTGTGGAGAACATAACATGGCTCTCATAAGTTTGTCCTTATATGAATAGTAGTGTAGACAGACTATGGTGTCCCTCAACTTTCCAGGGGGGGAGATTTTTTGATCTTGCAGTTCTGTAAATCCGGTCTATCCTTTCAGTGTCACCGGCAGTAGGACCCAGGATAGACTGGAAAAGGCGTACTGCATATTCCCTTAGCTCCTGTGGGGGTACTGACTCTGGGATCCCTCTCAGTCTCACGTTGTTCCGTCTGGAGCAGTCCTCCAGGTCTGCCAATTCCGCTTCAAGAGATGAAACTTGATCTGCCTGGCTTTGGGTGTGACTGACCCAGTTAGCATGGTCCACCATAAGATCTTGCTTTCTTTCTATTATGCCAGTGTGCTCATTAATAGTGGAGTTGTCTTTCCTTAGATCTTCAAAAGACCTTTCTAGCTTATCAAAGTGTCTTGTGAGATTCTGGTTTTGGTTTTCAAACATGCGTTGTATGGATTCTAGAGGCAATGCGGAGGTTTCTCCCTGGTTTTTCCCAGAAGTAGCTGGGCTTGAGTGACTACCTTCCAGGCGGTCATCAGAGAAATCTGGGGGGAAGGATTGCTCATCATCTGACCTATTATTATCAAGGTCCCTGTGGGGCTGAAAATGATCAATCACAGTCTTTTTTGCCCCAAAGCTGCCTTTCTGTTTATTCCTGGCTTGCTGCGACATGTTAGTGTATATGCGTTCACAGCAGGAATGATCAATTTCCAGGAGAGGGCCTGAGATAAAACTAAATCTCTTATCTGCACTGAGGGGATGTCACCATATAATGCTTGACTGTTAATATCAGCTCCAAGGGGGGGAAACAGGACACTTTCATCATCACAAGAAAGGACGCAGTACAGAAGGAGCTCGCAATGATATAAAGCTAAATAGGGCCAGAGCGGGCTTGTCACATATCTGTTAGACTGTCTGCTTTCTTGTTATCTTGCTTCCTCCTTAATGGCTGGTATGGATAGGTGGAAAATGAGTACTATGTCTCTCTCCTGGGGAGGTTGTCACCTTATGACTATGTGGGGAAAAGGATGTAAGAATATGACCCACTAGTTACTCCCTAGTTGGAAAGGGAGGAGAAGAGAAACCACCTATTTAAATCTCAGCAAAATGTGAGGTTTGTTGAAGACACTGCTTGTCAGGCTCTGCTGGGAAAGTTAGTGTGAGCCGGGAAAACTCAGACTGGGGGTGACTCTTCACAGCACTATAATCCACTCTCAATGTGAAGCAACCCTGGGTTTATGGATTGTACTGTAATTTATGAGTGCTAGTGTGGCAATGTCTTACTGAGTGCTGTCCTCCAGTATTTGTGGTGCCCCACTGTTTACTGACGGCTGCCTCTCCATCCTGGTCTTTATGTCCAGAGTCTCCCAACAGCTGCCAGCTGACCTGCTGTTCACCTACAGGATCCAGCAATCAGATTAAGCTCCAGAGTAGGGCCCCTACACTATGGAGTAAAGATGCAGGTCCTCTTTTTTTTTTTTTTAGGCCCCTTAATTCGGGTCTCTGAATTGCAGCTCTTTGCAAAGTCTGGCACTTTCAAGTAGGCCTCCTTCCACCCTGTGATGTCACACGGAGTAATGGCGCCTTTTGTGCCATTTTCTTTCTGAGCTGGCAATGGAACCCTCACATATACCACTGCACCTCAGAGAGGCTCACTTTCATTGATATGCTGTTTAGAGGTTAGTGGGGATAGGCAGGGAGCAGGGAACAACACACTAGCTGCTCTCGCCCTCCAACCTATTTCTCCTGCAACAAGCGATCCGTCATCAGGGAGAAAGACGGCTGCAATTTAGGAAAGTCCTATATGCCCTAAGTTAGTTCTCATTCCTATGAGCTGATATAAAGTTTTGTTGCCCCCCAAAAAACAACTCTCTGCCCTTAAATAGGATACTATGAAGGAGCTCTGCCGAGTTGCATTCTCTCTCCTCCTAAGTTGGCTCCGCCCCCCTTATCAGTTGACTCTGCCACTCCTATATAAGTTTTAATAGCCAGGTGATCACTGTAGCAATAGAGATTCCCTGGTATGAATATGAGAAGAGGCTCTTGGGAGCCCCTATATACACATCAAACTTAAATAACTCTACTTATTAATAGGTGTATAACCTCTTTTTGTTTGGACTTTAGAGTTTACAGGAAAAACATTTTTATATTAAAATTTTAATAAAACTACATATATATATATTTTTAACAGATTCTGCTGTAAATTTCATACATAAAATAAAGGTATAATTTGAATCTGCTGAGTCTGCTGAAACCCCTCAAATATATAATATGTCTTGGTATTTCAATGAAAAATTACCTAGAGTAGGGCTTAAATGTGAACACCATGTAAATACTTCAAACCATCTCAGCACAGGGATGGTAATGCCTCAGCAGTTAAGGGGTTAACAGAGATAAATGAATGAGACTATGAAAGTAAGCATTTATCGGGTCAATTTTGACCTGTTTCCAGAACAGGTACGAAAGATTTAAGGCTTCCATTTAGATAAGAGGTACAGCAACTAAGATATACATATTTTTCAAATTCCATGTTTCATTGGAGTAATGAAGAGTATATACTAGAATAACCAACCCTATTTCCAAAGAGGAACAAGAATTAATGCCCCAAAATACAATTAAAAGTCCCTATACTTTCTAGGATCCTTTGGAATCAAAGGAAAACTTTTTGAGGAGGAAACTTGTGTAAATCAATTTGATAGCTCCATAGTAGAATTACATTTCAACAGTATCTGAAAGATCTGACTCAGCATGGCCCCAGTGCAGTGGAAGGATTGTGCAAGAAATATAGAAATATCCAGCCTCAGTGAACTTGGCTTGGAGACATTACTTGGAGGATTTGAACTTCCACAGAAAAAAAGGAGCAATTTTGGATAGTTGCTGCAAAATTAAAAAAACGCTTGATCTGGGATGTGATTTTTATATTTGTTTTATGTTTTTTAACAGTGTTTTTGTTTTATTCATATAAGCAAAACAAGTATAACTAAACTAATGAAAATATGAAAAGTACCCAATGAAAATAAATATAATTTCATGGAAAAAACATATATTTTTTTAAATCATAATGTGTGATTGTATGGCTTGGAAAAATGCTGTTTATGCATTTAAAAAGGTTTTTTTTTTTACTGCACAAGTCAAGTGGCTTTTTGTTTGGTCTTCCTTGTGAATTTTATTCTCTAAATGTTCAGTAACTGGTGATTATTTTAGGTTGAGTTCTCATAACATCTTGTCAGAATATTTTAGTTTAGTGCATATAACTCAGAAGCCTTAGAGTTTATCAGATGAAAATGTAAAGCCAAGAACAATAAAAGCATTACCTATGATATATCACATTTTTCATGAATCAACTGCAGGAATTTCATTTCACGTTCCTCCATACAGGTGTGATAACAGTTTGTCCTATATAACTATATCTTCATGCCTTCTAAGACATCATTTAAGTTCCCATATGGCTCCAGAAAGTCTTTAATTATTTGATATCACATATAATCAAACTAAAACATGTAAAAAAAAATACTGAATAGGATTGCCACATACTGTGTTTCTTTCTCTGGAGCTGAATGATAATGATGGAATCTCTAAAACCATTGTGAAATCATTAGTTTTACTAAAAGCTAACAATAACTGATCATTTACCATTTCTTTAAGAGGTTTACGCTCACAGTAAACAAGCCAGTGTATGCCTGCAAATGTGAATGTTGTTACTGTTTAAATAGAGGAAACATCTGTGAATTTGTTGACTATTTAATAGCAGCTCTACACAATGTGGGCTCATCCGTTTTAGCTGGAAACTTTGGAAAACACTATTTCTTTCAATATAAAATACATTTGCTTCTTATGAAAATGACCGAAGTCTTTAACTGTGCCTTTACAGATACTAAATGGTATGAAACTCAACTGATCCAATCACATCTAAACATTTTAAGAGTTTTTTGTTTCTATTGACATGTACATGCGTTCCCTTAAAATGAATTTATCCATTTTGAAATCATGGTAAGAGCTATTTATAAGCATGTTTTTTACAGTAAGTGCCAGTTTGTAGAACTGGATGGAGATGAATCTATAGATTTTCTTTCTGGTACACCATATCAAGGGGACTTTAATGATCCAGACAGTTTTAGAACTTTTTATTTTTATTATTATGATTTTTTTATTGGAAAATCAAAACGTTTGTATTACATCATACATAGTAACAATATATAGATATTCATCATTACGTTGCATAGTTGAACAGAGAGTTTTTATCACTGTCTTACACCCCTCTTGCATAGTAGGTTACATACAGAGTCACGTGGAGAAAATAGTCAACAGCGGAGAGTCCAATTATTAGTAATGTATTTTCATATCTGTAAGCAGAAGTTCTTCTGTGTTATTTCCAATTTTCCTTTTTTATTTCTTCTTCTCTCTGTGGTAACTTTTGATACAATTTGTTTTTGTGCAAACAAACTATACATGTAAATAAACAGTTCAAACAAGGGATAGTATACTAACAGAGTACAATAATAATCACTTAAGGTGTCATTTTGAGTTCCTATGGGAAGACAATGCGCTCTTTAATAGTGTTCAATTTTATAAGTCCATAGGTTATGGACAAGTTTCACCTGGTGGAAAAGAGGGGGAAGGAAAGGGATGAAAGAGGAGTGTGCATGTATTTTGGGTGTGGAGCATAAGCACCACGTGGACCTTCTTCTTCTTTTTTTTAATGTTCATCGTGACTCTCGGTCCACATTTGGAGCATTGATTCATGTATCTCAGTTTGTGAAGTCTGCAGGTAGTGGTATTTCCAACTGCAAGATCGTTATCATTTTGGTTCTCCACTCTTCCACAGTGGGGATTTTGGTCATTTTCCAATGGGCTGGGATAAGGCTTTTGGCACAGGCTAATATTAAGACCAAAAGGGATTTTTTGGGTTTGTTGTGGAGTTTTGTTGTAAAGTGTAAAATAAGTGTTTCTGGTGTTTTAGGTATTTCCAGTTCTAAGGTGTTGCACATGTCTGTCCATACCGCTTACCAGTAGCCATCTATTAGCAGGCAGTCCCACCATATATGTATGAGGGAGCCATCTGCTCCGCATCCTCTCCAACATTTACCTGTTGTTGAGGGATAAATTGGTTTCAGTTTAGTTGGTGTGAGATACCATCTACTAAGCAGTTTATAGTGCGATTCTTGTATCTGTGCCGAAACTGATACGCACTTAACCAACTTAAACATACGTCTCCATTCTTGAACTGTACAGTTTGTGCCCAGTTCTTTGAGTCTTAGCACTTTTTGCATTTTAGGACTTACGTTTGGGTTTCATTTGTAAATAGTGTTGAACTGAGGTCAACTTTATGGATTTAATAAAGATTTTGTCGATTTTTGTAAGCTTTCACTCTCTTTCTGTTTTGGTTTTATATATTTTGTGACTGCTTGCACTGCTATAGGGTATTAAAATAAAATAGATAAGTGCATCCTGATTGTGCTTATTTAATTTAAAGGAAGAGTTTAACATCACAGTAGAGTACATTTTCAGCATACAATTCATTTAGTTTAGATGAGTAATGTTATATATTATTATTACCAGTAAAATATTAATCATATATTTTTCTTTTCTCTTACCATTAGACATTTTGGTACAGATTATGTAGAAAACAATGTGAGCTAAAATTCTCACAGACTATAAAATATGAACTATTTTATTTTACAAAATAAAGCATTTTTGGACTCTACAAATCTTCCAGTAGGAGGAGCAGTGTATCTAACTATACCAGTAAAAGAGTATACAGAGTTATACTTAAATTAGGATTCATAAATTGACATTGAGTCTCTCATAGAAATTCCTTGGAAGGCAAATTATTAAGCAACAAATTAAAATATTATTAAATTAACTAAATTCTATACCTGCTATTTAATTGTATTATGAATTCTCCCCAACCAATTCTAGTTTCTGCTAAACAGAAATGAATGTTAAACAACCAATGCAAAATCAGATATTAATTATGTAAATTTTATTTTAGCATAAAGTACTTCATTCAATACAAAGAACAAAATTCACTAAACTTAGTTTCAAAAAGTTAGATACAGAACAAGGACTGCCCAAATTCACAAAGATATTTAAAGGGACAGTCAAGTATAAATTAAACTTTCATTATTCAGATAGGACTTTTAATTTTAATTGACTTTCCAATTTACTTTTATCATCAAATTTGCTTTTTTCTCTTGGTATTCTTAGTTTAAACTAAACATAGGTAGGCTCATATGCTAATTTCTAAGCCTTTGAGGGCTGCCTCTAATCACTTGCTTTTTAAATCCCTTTTCAACACAAAGAGACAGAAAGTACACGTGGGCTATATAGATAACACTGTGTTCAGGCACAGAAAGTCATTTAAGATCTAGCACAATGCAATGCTAAATTTAAGACAATAGATAATAAACAGTCACAGTCATGTGATCAGGGGGCTGGAAGAAGGTTCCTAGATACAAGGTAATCACAAAGGTAAAAAGTACATTAATATAACTGTGTTGGTTATGCAAAACTGGGGAATGAGTAATAAAGGGATTATCTATCTTTTAAAACAATAACAATTCTATGGTTGACCGTCCCTTTAATTATAATACTTGAGAGTGTATTTTTTTTTTTAAATTACCCCTCCACAAAGAAAATGTCTCTTTGGGCTAGGAAGTGGTACTTAAAGGGACAGAATACTGTAAAATAGTTTTTCCCTTAATGTGTTTACAATTGCTTTTTTACCAACTGCAGAGTAAAAAATGTATGAAAATTAGCTTTTTAAGGCTTAATTGTGTATATTAAAGCTCTGATTTTGTGTTTTGAAGCCACAACCTAATAAAATGGGTTGAGCTTGTAGGTATAATCAGATCTCATTACTGTATCACATTGTGCACATATACCTGCTACTTTATCTTATATCTGTCCTTAAAACAATCACCAGTACTTTGAGAGAATAATGGAAAATCAACATTTTATTACCTTATCTCTGCTATATCCGACTGGGAGTGTAATTTCTTCTGCTGGCTGTGTTTACAAAGCTTATCTATAACTGGTACGTGCGTCCACAAACTTTCAGAATAGGTGGGGATACCACATGCTAAATCAACAATTTCAAATGCCAATATAAGGGTAAAGGAGCTACTTGTAAATAATTTAATACACTCCAGCAGGTAAAGTGGATCATTGGGAACAAATTAAAAGGGAGAAAATTTTTGAGTAAACTGTCCCTTTAATGTTTCTTGTGATGTGGGCATTTTGGATTATGTAGTGTGTGAAACCATATACCTCCACCTGGCTCACAGAGGATACTTTAATGCTAATCATTAACTAGTGATGCATGGATTCAGCAATGGGCCAAATGATACCTGAAAGAGTTAATCCCACTTTGTAAGTGGTTGGTATAACAGATTAACTAATGCTCTCCTTGAGGCTGATCAAAGGATTTAATAATATTAACTAATGGGTATTTCCAGCGCCAATAAAGCTACCACTCAAGCTCCTCCCAAAGAAAGCGAGATCTCTCAACCAGATCTCAAAGGTTAAGTGTAAAAATATATGCAACAGGGGAGCGCTAAAATAACCCCCAGAGAGGAGGTCAGGATAGCTTAAGGTGGAATCCAAAGGTTAAAAAATTACATAAAAGGGGGGCGGAGCCAACTTCCATAATGGCTGGCCACACTTAGTCAGAGCTCTCTGTGCAAATTAGTTAAGGGGCACAGTTACAGTTAATCTAAATCCCTTAATTCCTGTCTCTACCTATTTTTAATACCTGGGAGCAGGCTGTGGGGCTCTATAGCAGTGTGACAGCTTCTCATACCCCCGGACAACGCCAACTGCAGCGAGTGTATTACAGACAGCGGTGGTTTCATTCCCCCCGAACTCCGGATCCAGATCGCTGCCTTCCCTTCCCCTCAGTGCAGCAGCAAAGCCCCATCACACATCCCAGCAGCCGAATCCCATCTCACAGCTGGGCGAGAGGAGCCGGGAACTTGCCCGCAACTACCTGAAAGTGAGCCGCACTGGAAGCGGAGCAATCAACATCAAGCTCCAGTTTGAAGCAGAGGCTTTCACTACTGGCGCCGGCTCCGGAACCCGCATCCTAAAATCTAATCAGCCCCTCCAGGCGGACTCTCCTCACCCGAGCAACAAGTGAGTACCTAACACCCAAATCACAAGCTGCGACCCAATAAGCCTTGCACCCGCTCACACTAATACACCTCAGGGACAGCGCATCAGTCACAGGGGCATCTCCTCATAGCTCCGGATTGACAGCTGGGGCTCCACTGTGGCAACAGGCCTCCTAGTGAAGTGGCACGAAGCCGCCATTTTTACCTGCACAGCGCTTCACTGAAACAAGCAGTCACTCTGGCCCTAAGCTCACGCTACCTCCAAAGGCTCCTGGTCACCATCCATATCATACTAGGTTGAAAGCCTTCCTATAAGTTTATTTCTGACACTTATCTAAGCGTGAGGTTGCTGGCAGACCTACAGCTTTACATATCACCCCTCCGGCTGCCCACGTGGAGCACACTGCTTCTATAGTGGCCTTGAATTTTTGTCACAGAGCAACGGCCCCACAATCTCTAGTGCCCCACTCCAACATCTGAGCTGACAACACACTTAAGGGGGAATTAAGCTAATGCTCACTGGCTAACTGAAAACCCTATTGACCTCCTCAGCTACACGCTGCAGGTTCTCCTCCAGGCCACTAGCTCAGATTTGGGGACTGCTTTTGGTCACTCAATCTATCAGGCCTCTGAACAGCCTCTACCGGATTGGCCCAGAGGTGGCAACTTCCCCAGGGGGGTGCCAAACACTGACTCCCAGCCCAGTGAGATCCGCCAACTTGAAAAAGACTGCACCTGACTCATTTTAAGCTGTCAGACAGACACCTCAAACGCCTGTGGCTCCTTCAAAATTGATTGAAACTGAATCTCTCTAAAATGGAATAACTTCCTTTAGGCCATCTAGGCCTGTCTACCACACAGTGATTATTAGAGCCACCCTAGGAGCAATACCTCGACACCCCTGGACACGCTCCCACCAAGCACCTCTACCACAGTGTTCTCATCTCATCTATCATTCAGTATGTCTCAATCAGCAAGAGGGAAAAAGAACAAGCAGCCTTTCCTACCAAAAAAAACTGTGATGGACCACTTTGGTCCCTCGGGAGGAATGTCACAGTGCGACATGGAGCCCCCAGACTCCCCCAGGTCTGACACCTCAGATCTTGCACTTACGGCCATACAAAATATACAGCAATCCCAACCCGAGGTAGCTACTCCATCTTTCATTATGGACTCTCTAAAATCCCTGCTGGACAAACACCATGCCTCATTCACAGCCCAAATGGCAGCCTCCACAGCTGAACTAAAAAAAGAGATCTCATCCACTAATGAAAGAATAGATTCTCTGGAGAGAAGGCAGGAGGACGCTGCTGTTGAGCATTCCAACTTGCAATCTTACACGCAGCGTTTAGCAGATTATCTTGAAGTGGTAGACGACAAAATAGCTGATCTAGAGGATAGATCTCGGCGGAATAACCTGAGGATCCGAGGTATCCCCGAGACAATCTCCCCAGCTGACCTACAACCATACCTGAAAGAACTGTTTCATGTGCTCGCCCCTCCCGCCACAGAATTAGAAGCCTTAATGGATCGGGCACATCGTGCACTTAAACCCAGAGGTCTTTCAGACGATCAGCCTAGGGATACAATAGTATGACTCCACTATTTCACTTACAAGGAGAGAATCCAGAGAGCGCACTTCCAGAAACCACCCCTTCCGGAAAAATTCAAAAACCTACAGATCTTTCCTGACCTTTCAGTGAGAACTTTACAAAAAAGAAAGACCTACACTGAAATAACTTCCATCCTACGGAGAAACAAAATTAGGTACAGGTGGGGTTATCCCATAAAGCTGTTAATTTTCCGAAATAATCAGTTATTCACTGTCCAAACCTCAACCAAGGGATACGAACTTCTAAAGATGTGGAACCTATACCCCCCCCAAAAAGATAAAGAAAAGCCACAAGCTAGGCAATCCCAATTGAGTGCATCAGCAGCAGAATGGACAGCCTCCAACAACCCTGCAGGCCGGCAGGGCGCACTAGAGGCCTCCCGGCCAAAGGATCTGTCAACTCCCTCTGCTCGTGGTCTTGGGCCACAGAAACAACATGACGCTCTGGAATGGTCATCTCTTCCCCAAAGACACAGATCTGGATCATCAAATTCGTAAAATCCGAAGATGTGACGCCATCCTGTGGTCCCATTAATGGGAACAGTTCTTGAGGGACATTGTTTTGGTGCTCCAGCATCCTTCATACTCCTTGGTCCTACCTGCTGACTCCTGTGGCCTATGGACGATAAGTATCTTTCTTAGACTTTTTATTAATAAAAATGTGTATTCAGGACGCTTCTGCTATTGTATATATGAATATGCTGAGATCTTCATACTACCCAGCTACCATTTCTGTGTATAGTCTGTAATATTGTCTTAACTTTACAGTAAGCTCTAGTTTAGACCCTACTGGTCAACTATGTGATGTTTACTCTGCTAGTCGAGGAAGGGTTGATCCGCAGGTCTTGAGTGCTTGGTATGGGCCCAGCCGAAGCACGTAGCCTGCACATTAAACAAACATGTCTTTGACTGATAGTACTTATCCAGAATTGCATCTAGTATACATTGCAGCACAGTTAGACACGGTCGCCCTCAATATTACTTATCAGATATACTCATAGAATTCAAACACGACATTCTCTAGCGCTGTAGGGAGCATAGCTAGAGAGATAGCTAGCTGGCGAGCGCAGTAAGCAATTTCTTCATTAACACCTCTGTCTAGTTAACTCAACAGGAGAACTATCATACTATAGATAGATGCACAGGACACGACATAGCTAGCTGACACTCTCACACACTCTTAAATCAGCGATGCAGGCGAATTCACCATATTACAGAGCACAAGGTTTCTACAACGCAGCGTAGTAGCGATAGCCGCCTGACCCGCATCCAGAGCATACGCATCCCCTCAATGCTTGGCTAGTCAGAGTCAGCAGGTAGTCATCAAACCATTCCTCTAGCACCACATTCACAAACCCTAGTTTCAATCTCATGGATCCACTAGGTGTTGTAAAGTTGATTCCCAGTTTTTTTACATTATGATGTTATAACTGTTGTTATTGCTATAGCAGTTCCAGGTATGAGATTACTGTTATCTGTTATGTTCTCTGTATGCTATATATTATCACTGTTGTACAATCTCAGCTAACATACATTCCTTTCATGTGACAGGCCACAAGGCCGATAATCTCAGTTCTGACCCCCTTCACTTAAGTTTCACCCAATCTGTCACAGTGTGGCCGGCCTCCCCCCATATGGCCCGCCAGTAATAATAATATCAAGAATTGTAATTTCCTTGAACAGGTACCACCACCTCCTCCCCCCAGAAATAGACCCCCACCCCCCATTTTTTAAATGTGCCTCCCTTTCTTGGGAAGACGATTAATGCGGTTTATCTTAGCTATACCGCGACCTTTAATTTGTATTTAACTCACCTTCACAACGACATAGTCTATTCTGAGCTATAACATTTGGGAATCACTCCAAGCTATAGGAACAGCACTTGTAGGGTTTTCTCCCCCCCCCCTTTTTTTTTTTTTTTTTTCTTTCATCCTTTCCCTCCCTCTTTCCGATCTTCTTTGCTACTCCCCCTGTCTTCCCCTGTTTCCCCCCCCCTCCTTACCCCCCCTTAACCTAGTTAAAAATGGCGCTAACCTGCTCCTCCCTTAACACCAGAGGGCTTAACTCCCCAGACAAGAGAAGCAGACTAATCTCTTATCTGACCCACTTTAAAACTAAAATAGCTTTTCTACAGGAGACTCATTGGGTGGAGGGTTCCCCTATTTCTCTACATTGTAAACAATACCTGATAGTAGAGGCGGCTTCCTTCACGGGAAAATCCAGGGGGGTAGCAATATTGATACATAAGTCCATACTCTTTGAAAAAACAGAATCCTTTAAAGATGCAAAAGGGAGATTCTTGATACTAAACTGCAGGCTAGATAATATTCCATATACTCTAGCTAATTACTATGGCCCAAACTCCTGTCAAACACGAGCCTTGAGAAGGTTTCTACGACTGTTGACATCCCACAAAACACAGAATCTGCTCCTGGCAGGGGATTTCAATATGCTACTTGACCCAGCATTAGACAGGCGCTCCCCTAAGCTTAAGCCATGTGATAAACAAACTGTCAGGACCGCAAAGCAATTTAGCAATCTTCTAGCCCAATATAACTTATTCGATGTCTGGCGCTCCCACCATCCCACCTCCAGGGACTATTCCTACTATTCTAGAGTGCATAACTCTTACACAAGGATTGACTATTTCTTCTGTGAACCAAAACTGCTTGACCTGGTCCAGTCGACATACATGCCTGACTGCACGTGGTCTGACCACTCCTCGGTTCAGCTTGTTCTGAATCACCCCACCGGAGCCCTATCTAGGCCCCCTTGGAAACTCCCAGAATATTTACTTTCCAGTCCAGATCAGGTTACACTCATTCAGAATGAGAGTTTAGAATATCTGAACATAAACGATAACGGCACGGTCGATGACTTTTGTCTTTGGAGCTCTCTCAAGACATACCTCAGAGGAGTGTTCATCAAGCTGATGTCAGAACACAAGAAGCGCTTAGGTAGTACACTTGCCCAACTCCACACCACCCTGAGGAGACTTACTCTTCTGCATAGGGAATCGTTGGACCCCCAGATTCTTATCCAAATTGAAGCCACCAAGACGCAAATCTCGGCCCTAGAGTTAAAAAGACACCAAAATCAGGTCCGTCTGTTTAAACAGACTTTCTATGCTAAGGGAAACAAAGCCGACAGGTTACTGGCTAACAAACTCCGACAAAGGACTGCAGAGGCTCGTATTCCATACCTTAAAACATCCCAAGGAACTGTCCGATTACCTGCAGACATAGGGAAGGCATTTGCCTCTTACTATTCCAAGCTGTATAACTTAGCAGATTCCCCAGCCCACCAGGTTCCTTCCACACAACATATTCAAAATTTCCTGGACACCCTTTCCTTACCGACTCTCACAGCGGCCCAGATAGAATTACTTGAAGCCCCATTTAGTGCCAAAGAAGTCCTCTCCGTCATCATGTCTCTAAAACCGCATAAAGCCCCGGGACCGGATGGCTACGGCGCTCTGTTTTACAAAACGTTTCGCCTGCAGCTCGCCCCGCTTTTAACCAGAGTTTGTTCCCTAGCTAGGCAGTCAGGCACCCTACCATCAGAATTATTACAGGCGATCATTGTGACCATACCGAAACCGGGTAAGACCCCCAATGTGTGTGAACACTTTCGGCCCATATCACTGATTAATGCTGACGTGAAGTTGATGGCGAAGCTTATGGCTTCCAGGCTGAATCTTGTGTTACCATCATTGTTGGATGGTGACCAGGTGGGCTTTACTCCCAGCAGAGAGGGCCCGGATAATACCCGCCGAATCCTAAATATATACCTTGAGGCCAAGAGACGCAATCTTCCCTGTACAACTTTAGCCCTAGATGCCGAAAAGGCTTTTGATAGGGTAAATTGGACATATCTATTCGAAGTACTAACAAAGTTTGGATTCCCCCCTGGTTTTTGCTCTTGCGTCAAGGCCTTATACGCGGCCCCCACGGCCTCGGTAAGAGGACTGGGGTTCTGCTCTTCACCTTTTCCCATTACAAATGGGACATGCCAGGGTTGCCCCCTCTCTCCGTTACTTTTCGCCTTGGTCATGGAGCCGCTGGCCGAGGCGATAAGAATTAACCCCGACATCCGAGGCGTAGAGATTGAGGGCACCCTACAAAAAACTGCACTATTTGCGGATGACCTAACCATATTCCTGAGCGACCCCTTACACTCTCTCCCCGAGCTTTTCAAACTATTAGACCGGTTCGGGCATATTAGCTATTACAAACTCAATGTCAACAAGACAGAGGCCTATGTCATTAATGTACCAGGCACGACACTCGCAGAACTCCAACAAAATTATTCTTTCAATTGGTCCCAACATCGGATTAAGCATCTGGGGGTTTATCTATCTTGGAGCATCCCTACAATAATTGACTCTAACTTCTACCCTCTCCTGCAGCATTTTCAGTCTAGTATTGATAAATGGAGTGTTCCATGTATTTCATGGCTAGGGCGCATAGCAGCATTTAAAATGTTCTTACTCCCCAAACTCACGTATCTATTCCGTTCGCTTCCTATCCCTGTCCCCAAGTCTTTAATTAGCAAATTCCAACAAATTTGCAACAAATATATCTGGAAAAATAAGCACCCTAGGGTGGCAACCAGAATACTGCAACGCGGGTGTCCCCAACTTAATCCATTACCACGAAGCCTCGAGACTTTCCCATATCTTGGCATGGAATACGGTTGACAGTAAAAATAAGTGGCAAATCCTGGAACAGGCAGCGCTCCCCGGTCCTCTCATGCTTCGGGACCTGATCTGGTTGCCCAAACACATTAGGTCATACTACAAAATACAGAATGTAGTCATTACCCACACCCTCCGTCTCTGGGACAGACTACGCTCACTCCCCCAGATAGCTCCCCACCCCTCTCCCATCCACTCCCTGACGGGCCTGCTAGCGGCCCTCAGGGATTCCAACCCTGGCCTATGGCAGGAGCATGGGATACTCCATGTGGCGGACCTATACCTCAATAATCAGTTTCTCTCCACTGAACAGTTCACCACTACCTACAACCCGAATCAACTCCTCTTGTTTGAGTTCTGGAGGCTCAGGAGCCTTCTGAAATCCTGGGGATTCCTAAGCCAGCCCCTTCGTGATCCCACTATGTGGGAAAAAAGATGGGCCAACAACACGAAGATACCCAGAGCCCTGTCGGTCTCCTACAGAGACTTAATGAACTCCCCCACTTACCACAGGTCAGCTTATGCTAGGGCCTGGGAGCTCGCTTTCCAGTTTCGAGCAGAACAAATCGACTGGGCCAGAGCAGTAACTATAACCAAACACGCACTCCACTGCATTACCTTACTTGAACTATATCTCAAAGTTTGCACACAATGGCACCTCACGCCTCTCAGGCTGTTTAAAATTTCCCAAATTAACTCTCCACTATGCTGGAGGCAATGTGGGATGGTGGGCTCGCCAGCCCACAATTGGTGGGAATGCCCAAAACTAGACCTCTTCTGGAGTTCTGTCTCACACCAATGCAGAAATCTATTTCCTCACCTAAGGACCTCCCCACAAGTGGCTCTGCTGCACCTAAACATAGACATAGCGTCACCCTCAAAATCCTTGCTTCTTGTCTACATCCTTATCTCAGCCAAATTGGCCATTGCGAGATTATGGAGACAAAAAAACCCACCCACCTGGGAGGAAGTTGTCAGAACCATGACCTATCTTGAGACAATGGAAGGCCCGATTTTCACTCAACACAATAAAATCTTCCTCCACTCAGAAATCTGGGAAACATGGAGGCAGATGACCTAACCCCCTCGCTGAATAGTAAGCAGGAACGATAGACATATAAGCCAGTCATCTCCCCCTCCCCGTCCCTTTTTCCCCCACCTGGATCCCTTTTCCCCCTTTCCTTTTCCCTTTTTTTTTTTTTTTTTTTCTTCTTCTTCCCACCCTAGGTGTTGTCCTTATTAGCCACACCCAACTGTGATTATGCTCTTCCCAAACTCGCACAATAATATAGACATTTGAAACCCACCAATATCTTAATATGTGCATAGTTTATCACAAAAGACAAGATAAGAAAAAGAGAAAAGAAACCTAGTAAGAGAAGTTCAATGTTCATAAGGAGATTCATTGTTATTTGTTTGTCTACTTGTTTCAATTGTTCCCGCCATGACATAACCAACTGTAACATACGAAAAGCTCTGTAACCTGTTTTGCAAAGGATTGTAATATATTACTTTTCTGAACTTCAATAAAAATTATATTAAAAAAAAAAAAAAAATTTACATAAAAGACAACATATAATTATATATTTAATGGATACAAGAGATTACTCCACATAAGAAGTTATATACAGAGTGGTATAGTAATAGCGATAGTCTAACTATCTCTAAGTACAAATAGTAAAATCCTAAAAGATGGTTCCTTCACAGAATTAAAAAATGAAAAAACCTATGCGATAGTACCTAATTTAATCTGATATATAAAGTGTACAGTATAAAATATACAATAAAAAATACAGTAAAGATGTATATTAAAAATATAAATATATAAACAATGTCCCAAATAGATTAGATTAAGTCCAAATAGTCCAGTGTGATCCAATACAGTTAGTGTCCCAAAATGTCCAGAGAAGATGATATCCAGTGAGATGAAATGCACAAAAGAATGAACGGATAAATGAGAAAAAGTGAAAAAAATTTAGAAAAAAAGGGACAAAATGTTGAGATAAAAATGAAAAATATAAGTGATAAAAATATGTGAAAAATATGTAAAAAATATATATAAAAAAGTGTAAAAAATGTATGTGTGTAAAAAATATGTGTGAAAAATGTGTTAAAAAATGTAAAAAAAAGTGTATGGAAAAAAATGGTGCCTGAAAAATATGTGAAAAAAATGTGAGGGGAGATGTGGCCAAAAAAAAAACAGGTGTACACCCGGTATAGTGGTATAAAAAATAAAAATAATCAGCAAAATAACCCTATATGAGGGATGGGTTGCTATAACACAGTGTCTTTATCCAAAAGGTTGATAATCCCTAAAACAGTGTTCCAAAAAGTTAATCCCTAAAGCAATAGTCCAGAAAGTTAATCCAAAAGAAAGAAATCCTAATCCTATAGTAAGGTGATGATAAATGATCAAATAGTTAAAACTCTCTTCTGAGGGGTAATCCACAAGCAAGATTCACAGGTCAAGGCCGTTAGTGAAATTCAAAGCCCTAGAAGAAGATACATAGACATAGTGCAATAAAGCTTATAGCCAAGTAGAAAATAGGTATTGAGCTTACCAATAAAATCTGAGTCGTGATATCAGTGATAAAATACAATGTCTACGCGTTTCGGTCCTCTCCTGGGACCTTTCTCAAGACTGATACCGGCTTATTGTGTTCACATACCTTAAATACAGGTAGCCAGCCAATGGGATTCGCTGGACTTTAACGCCAAACATTTTCCACTTTGTGCCGTGTAATAGCAGGTATAACCCGGAAGTAGTGACTGATGTAGTGTTAACATTGAGTTCCGCCTCCAAAACTCACCCTGGTTGGCAACATCCGTAGGTACCATGTGACCGGAATTTGCACAACATCCTGTATCGTCACTTCCAGAATTACCACCACGCTACATACCGCCTCCATGCTGCATACTGGTCGTTTATAAATGTGTAACCGGAAGTTACGTGACACCCTACGTCTTTACTTCTGGAATTACACGATACTGTTTACCCATTTGGTTGCCAGGGTAACTATTGGAGAGCGGATTTGTTGCAATAATGTTGAATAATATCAGCTATTTATTTAGTCCATTATAAAAAACGGACGAATGTATAATAGTGGTGGGTAGTACTAACTTGTTTGTTGTTAACCTATATGATGTATTCTTATGAAGTACAATACTTGGGAAAATTTGACAAATAAATAAAAATTTGACAAATAAATAAAAAATCGAAAATAATAATAATTATTAGATATCAGTGGCTCAGATTTTACAATATAAACAGCTGGGAGTACTGTCCCTAATGCAGTGGTTTCAATGTCTTAAATAAAATATAATTGATAAATGATAGCAGCCTAAAAGTCTAAAACAAAAATGACAGTTTGCCACTAATCAGATTATGTGTGGCATGATTAAAAATACATAATTCCAGTGGAAAAAAAAGAAAAAGAGTACAATAATATAACTACAATAAAATTGGAACAAACATCTGATAATATAACATTGAATTGACCAGAAGGATAAAGACTTTTAAAACATAAAAACGCAGTATAAAAATGATTTTAGGAATAATAAAAAACTAAGGTAAAACTTAGACCGATAAGTGCAGCTAAAAAATTATACAGGTAAGTACAGCTAAAAAAATCGGTTTGTCCAAAAATCAGAATTTACCACACAGACAGATTATATCCGTTAAAGGTATAACAAAGTAAAATCCATAAACATAACTCAATGTAAGGTATACTTCAAAGGAGGTTTATTCCAGAGGTGGGAAGAGGAACATCTCAGACTCATATTAAGAAACTCCCAAAAATGATCTAAAATAAAACCAATACGTATGTGAAGTACTATTCATGGTAGATTACTATACGTAATATTGGTTACTCTAAAATGGAAGGAAAATTAAGATAAGTTAGGTGAATAGATTTAAATGTATGTGTTTTTTTACCATGCTTGCAGGCCTTACATGAGTAACATGGAAAAAATCCTTTCAGCTATTTACCAAAGACATCTCTTATTTTATTTTTAAGCACATTAGGCACACTTGGTGCAATAATTGATATAAGTTCCTTGTTTATCGGTAAATGAATTTGGGTGATTCACTTAGATTCTTCCCAATAATATTATCCTCTTTGAGAAAGTGCCAGTGCTTTTTTATAATTTTTTCTATTAGGAATCTGTTTTCGCTATATTCTGTGATGAAAGGTACTGTTAGAGTTGTACCTTCATCTTGTTTTTTCTCTTTGTATACCAGTAAGGATTCTCTTTCTATATTTTCAACCTCCTGAATTGTTTTATCAATCGTATTTGCATCATAGCCCCTCTCTAGGAACCTCTCTTTGAGAATTTGTGATTGTTCCTTCCATTTTTTAGGATCGGAGCAATTCTTCCTTATTCTCGTGAGTTGTCCTTTTGGGATGTTTGACTTCCATCTATGATGGTGGCAACTCGTTTGATGGATATAATTAATACAGTCAACTGTTTTGAAATAAGTTGAAGTTAAAACCTGTCCTTTATCGATGGTGGTGTTCAAGTCCAAAAAATGAATGTTGGTCCTGCTTAGTTCATATGTGAACTTCAGATTTTTAGTGTTACTGTTCATCACATTTATAGTGTGTTGAAGGTCTTCAACGGATCCTCTCCACACTATTAGGATGTCATCTATGTAACGCTTATAGAGGACCAGGTCTGCGCCTGCTGGGCAGGAATCCCAGAAAATGCCTTCCCATAAGCCCATCTATAGATTCGCGTAGCTAGGCACAAACCTGGTCCCCATAGCGGTTCCACATATCTGATTATAAAATTTAACTCTATCATGGAAGTAATTATGTGTAAGTATGTAGAGGATACCTTCCAAAATGAATTCTTTCTGATCTGGACTTAGTTCACCATCCTTATCCAAAAAATATCTAACTGCTTCTATACCCAGGTCGTAGGAATACTCGTGTAAAGAGCAGTGACATCGCATGTAGCTATGATATAATTATCCTTCCATTCCAGATTGTTAAGTATATTGAGTACTGTGGTTGAATCTTTTAGATAGGATGGGAGATCTTTCACATACTTTTGGAATCTTTAATCAATGTATTCGGACAGATTGCAAGTAATAGACCCTATGCCTGATATTATGGGCCTCCCTGGTGGATTTACCAACCTCTTATGTATCTTCGGTAGGTAATAGAATACAGGTATTCTAGGATGTGGTGTACAGATATACCTATATTCTTGTGTGCTAATTACTCCTTTCTGTTTTACAGATAGGAGCATGCTGTCCAAGTCTTTTTTAAAACCTCCGTGGGATCTCTCTTTAAAACTTTATACTTTATAGGTCTCTGTGTCCCCTAGGATCCTAACACATTCGGTATTATAATCTTCTTTGTTTAAAATTACGATGCCTCCGCCTTTATCGGCGGGTTTCACTATTATCTCTTTATTCCTCTCTAATTTATTTATAGTGTCTGTTTGTGTTTTGGTCAGGTTATGATGAAATTTCTTAATTTGTGTCTTTTTAAGCCTCTTAATTTCTTTGCAGACTATATTTTCGAATGTTTAAATTTGTGGTCCCTTATGTGAGACAGGGAAAAATGTGGATTTAGGTTTTAAATTAGTATACATCGACTTCGATGGAAGACTATTCTCTATATCTCTTTCAGTGGTGTAATTGTTAGTATTTTGTTGGGAATTTAATTTTTCCAGAGCAGACTTACAAAAAAATCTTTTCAATGTAAGTTTCCTTACTAATTGTTTCATGTGTGTGTATGTCTGGAATTTACCCCTAGATGGAGCATACGAAAGGCCTAGGGATAGTACCTCAATATCTTTCGTAGGGTGTCACGTAACTTCCGGTTACAAATTTACAAACGGCCAGTATGCAGCGGGGAAGCGGTATGTAGCATGGTGCTAATTCCGGAAGTGACGATACAGGATGTTGCGCAAATTCCGGTCACTTCCGGTCACGTGGTACCTACGGATGTTGCCACCAGGGTGAGTTTTGGAGGCGGAAGTCAATGTTAACACTACATCAGTCACTACTTCCGGGTTATACCTGCTATTACACGGCACAAAGTGGAAAATGTTTGGCGCGAAAGTCCAGCGAATCCCATTGGCTGGCTACCTGTATTTAAGGTATGTGAACACAACAAGCCGATATCAGTCTTGAGAAAGGTCCCAGGAGAGTACCGAAACGCATAAAACATTGTATTTTATCACTGATATCACAGCTCAGATTTTATTGGTAAGCTTAATACCTATTTTCTACTTGGCTATAAGCTTTATTGCACTATGTCTATTTATCTTCTTCTAGGGCTTTGAATTTCACTAACAGCCTTGACCTGTGAATCTTGCTTGTGGATTTCCCCTCAGAAGAGAGTTTTAACTATTTGATCATTTATCATCACCTTACTATAGGATTAGGATTTCTTTCTTTTGGATTAACTTTCTGGACTATTGCTTTAGGGATTAACTTTTTTGGAACACTGTTTTAGGGATTATCAACCTTTTGGATAAAGACACTGTGTTATAGCAACCCATCCCTCATATAGGGTTATTTTGCTGATTATTTTTATTTTTTATACCACTATACCGGGTGAACACCTGTTTTTTTTGGCCACATCTCCAGTCACATTTTTTTACATATTTTTTCACGCACCATTTTTTTCATACACTTTTTTTTTACATTTTTTAACACATTTTTCACACATATTTTTTACACTTTTTTATATATATTTTTTACATATTTTTTATCACTTATATTTTTCATTTTTATCTCAACATTTTGTCCCTTTTTTCTCAATTTTTTCATTTTTTTCTCATTTATCCATTCATTCTTTTGTATATTTCATCTCACTGGATATCATCTTCTCTGGACATTTTGGGACACTAACTGTATTGGATCACACAGAACTATTTGGACTTAATCTAATCTATTTGGGACATTGTTTATATATTTATATTTTTAATATACATCTTTACTGTATTTTTTATTGTATATTATATACTGTACACTTTATATATCAGATTAAATTAGGTACTATCGCATAGGTTTTTTCATTTTTTAACTCTGTGAAGGAACCATCTTTTAGGATTTTACTATTTGTACTTAGAGATAGTTAGACTATCGCTATTACTATACCACTCTGTATATAACTTCTTCTATGGAGTAATCTCTTGTATCCATTAAATATATAATTATATGTGGTCTTTTATGTAATTTTTTAACCTTTGGATTCCACCTTAAGCTATCCTAACTTCCTCTCTGGGGGTTATTTTAGCGCTCCCCTGTTGCATATATTTTTACAAAGGATTTAATAACTCTGGCTAACAGAATAGGTTAATCCACGGCTTTACACATTTGTTCAAAATATAGGAGCAAGCTCATAAATTTAGAAGCCAGAAACTTCTGGCTATCCCTATGATATATATTATATATTATATAATATAAAATAATATATAACAATTGTTAATAGACCCTGGGACTCTTGAAGTGCTTGGTAATCTTTGGGTATGTAAGTAATATTATGGCCAAACGTGCACATTCTAATTTCTAAAGAATTAAAGCTATATGAAACCCACATTTTTTTCTTTCATGATTCCGATAGAGCATGCAAGTTTAAGCAACTTTCTAATTTACTATTAATATCAATTTTTCTTTGTTCTCTTGATATCTTTATTTGAAAAGCAGGAAGCTTAGGAGCCGGCCCATTTTTGGTTCAGCACCTGGTTAGAGCTTGCTGATTGGTGGCTAAAGTGCTACCCACGGTTCTGAACCAAAAATGGGCCGGAGTTTACGTTCCTGCTTTTTCAAATAAAGATACAAAGAGAACAAAGAAAAATTGATAATAAGAGCAAAATAGAAAGTTGCTTAAAATTGAATGCTCTATCTAAATAGAATTTATTTTGGTTTCATATCCCTTTAACCTGGTGAGACACCACTGTCTCCATTAATGTTATGTAATAATATAAAAATGTAATTACTTTGAACAAAGAATTATTATAAAAGTAAGTGTGTGTTAATAAAGATTTTAAAGATTTAAAAAGATTTAGACCGTATGAAAGATACAAGTTTATATAGTAAGAAATACACCATGAACAATCTTAGATATGTTGTCCTATTTAGGGGCAATGGGTAGCTTAGGTTTTTTTAGACTAAAGTTTTTTTTATTTTGGGGGGTTGGTTGGGTAGGGAGTTTTACTGTTAGGTGGTAACTGGTAATTGTTTTAGGGCAATGCCCTACAAAAGGCAATTTTAAGGGCTATTGGTAGTTTAGTGTTAGTGTTTAGTTTTCTTTTAGATTAGGGCTTTTTTATTTTAATGGGCAGCATAAGAGTTGATTGACCTTTTAAGGGCAATGCACATACAAATGCCCCTTTAGGGGCAATGGGAAGCGCAATGGGAAGCTTAGGTTTTTTTAGTGTTAGGTTTTTTTATTTTGGGGTATTTGGTGAGTTGGTGGGTTTTTTGGGGTTGTTTTAATGTTAGGGGGACTTAGTATTTTTTTTATGTAAAAGAGCTGTTTAACTTAGGGCAATACCCTACAAAAGGCCCTTTTAAGGGCTATTGGTAGTTTAGATTAGGGGGTGTTTTTATTTTGGTGGGGCTTTTTTATTTTCATAGGGGTATTAGATTAGGTTTAATTTTTTTTATTTTTGATAATTTTGTTTATTTTTTTCTGTAACTTTTTTCTGTAACAAATTTTCTTCATTCTCTTGGTATCTTTATTTGAAATGCAAGAATGTAAGTTTAGATGACGGCCCATTTTTTGTGAACATCCTGGGTTGTCCTTGCTGATTGGTGGAAAAATTAATCCACCAATAAAAAAGTGCTGTCCAGAGTTCTGAGCCAAAAAAAAAAAAAGCTTAGATGCCTTCTTTTTCAAATAAAGATAGCAAGAGAACAAAGAAAAATTGGTAATAGGAGTAAATTAGAAAGTTGCTTAAAATTGCATGCACTATCTCAATCACGAAAGAAAAAAATTTGGGTTCAGTTTCCTTTTAAGTAGACTATCTTCTATAGTGAATAATACCTAGGGTGATTCTCTTGGTATGTTTATTTGAAAAGCAAGAATGTAAGTTTAGATGCCGGCCCATTTTTGGTGAACAACCTGGGTTGTCCTTGCTGATTGGACAGCACCAATAAAAAAGTGCTGTCCATGGTTCTGAGCCCAAAATTTGATGGCTCCTTAGCTTAGATGCCTTCTTTTTCAAATAAAGATAGCAAGAGAATAAAGAAAAATTGATAATAAAAGTAAATTAAAAAGTTGCTTAAAATTGCATGCTCTATCTGAATCATGAAAGAAAAAATGTGGGTTTAGTGTCCCTTTAATGCTTCGTTTGCCTAAGCTGCATCCAGGTGTATTCTAAAAATGGCAGGGTGGTGAAAGAAGATGCTTTCACCACCTTGCCATTTTCGGAATACACTGCAGGCAGCGATGGATGCGTTACAAATGCGATTATAGTATAGATATATTTAAATACATACATAAATATATATATATATATATACCGGTATATATATATATATATATATATACACACATACACACCAACTCCATAACTCCAGTATTCAATTTTTAATCCCAAAATTAACTGACAGACTATTTTATATAGACCAGTAACAATCACCTCTACAGTGTTTTTGTTAACCATTCATACCACGGAGAATCCCTACATATGCGTTACATTTACTAACAAAATAACGCACCAACATGTTCCTGTAACCTACTTTTTAACTAAAATTCATGTTTGATGTTCTCACATCCACTTGAACTGCAAACGACCCCTATGCACACACACACACACATATATATATATATATATATATATATATATATATATGTGTGTATATTGTATATGTGCGTGTGTACTGACAATTTTGTATGTGTACAACTATCCCACTTGCTATGCAAATAACTCCACGTGATGTATTTTTATGCTATTTGTCCTAGAAGAAATCTCCACTGTTGAGTGTCTTGGCAAAAAAACCATTAGTCACATATGTATTTCTAGTAAAAAGAAAACACAACAATTATTTCTCCACTTTTATTTTATTGAATATTATCAGTGACAAAGTAACTTGTGGCACAAGCAATTTCTACTGACGTGTCGCTCCTTTCGGCTTACTTCAAACATCTACCAATGAAGTATCTATACTATCTGCTTATACTAGGGCTTCACAAATCTCAGGAGCAAGGCCGCCATTGTCCTCAAATTGTACTAAAAGGACTAAGAAAATCTAAGGTTATATAAGTGTTGTAGCAATTAATAAGTTAATATTATTTATTTTATTTGAGATTTTTAAGATCTTATTTGATATTATTTTCTATACTTAAATAGAAAATTAAAAAGCCCGTAATTTATATTTATAAAATATGTTAAAGGACCATTAAATGCAGTAGAATGTCATTACCACCAAGTGAATAATAAAAAGATAATGCAATACATTTTAAATGGGCAGTCAATTTTTTCTGACAAAATTTCCAAATTGACTTCAATTTGCCGCCCCATTTATCACGTGACAGCCATCAGCCAATAACAGACTTACTTACGTATACCCAGTTAACTCTTGCACACGCTCAGTAGGAGATGGTGCCTCAGAGAGTGTCATATAAAAAGTATTTTTTTAAAGGGACAGTTAAGTCAAAATTAAACTTTCATGGATTAGAGAGAGTATTCAATTTTAAACAACTTTAATATTTACTTATACTATAAAATTTGTTTTGCTTGCTTGGTATTGTTTGTTAAAGAGCAAACCTTGGAAGGGTCAGAGGAGCTCAGGAATGTGCACGTGTTTTTAACAATCTATGGCAGTAGTGTTTGCAACAATCAGTGTAATATTTAGATCTTTCAAACACTGCTGCCATACACTGCTAAAGACACGTGCATGCTCCTGAGCTTCTATGAGCCCACCTTGGATTACTCTTCAACTAAAGATACCAAAAAACTAAGCAAATTTGATAACAGAAGTAAACTGGAAAGTTGTTTAAAATGACATGCTCTATCTCAATCATGATAGTTTAATTTTGACTTTACTGTCCCTTTACGTAATTTGTTTAAAAATCACTTGTCATAACAACCCAAATCAGCAATTAAATTTGGTTCAGATTATTTGAATAAAAGTAAATAAAATGTGTGAACTGGTTGCTAAGATACTTAATTTGACAACAAGGATGAAATGCTAAAAAGAACAGATTGCATTTTTAACATATAGATAAGGTAGTCAGTATAAAAGTAATTGTCTTTGAAAAAAACACACAACACGCTTATTGGGGCATATTTATCAAGCTCTGTATTGGGGCATATTTATCATGCTCGCCGGAAACAGAAGTTATGAAGCAGTGGTCAAAAGACCGCTGCTCCATAACCTGTCCGCCTGCTCTGAGGCAGCGGACAGAAATCGACAGAAATCAACACAATCGAATACGATCGGGTAAGTTGACACACCCTGCTAGCGGCCGATTGGCCGAGAATCTGAAGGGGGCGGTATTGCACCAGCAGTTCACAAGAACTGCTGGTGCAATGATAAAATGCCGAGAGCGTATGCTGTCGGCATTTATCAATGTGCAGCGGACATGATCCGATATCTCGGCTCATGTCCGCTGGCACCATCATAAATAGGCCCCATTGAGTCTTACGGAGTCTTCAGTAGGGATGGGTGAATCAAACAAATTTTAACACATTCGTTCGTTTCAATCGAATTTAGAATTTTTGTACAACATTCTAACATTTGTTTATTGTAATAGTATTTCTAATGCTTTCTTTAAATGTAATATTCTATTTAAATTTTTGTAATAATTCGATTCGACTTTCACACCCTTTTGCGAATTCGAATTAGCGCTGCGGAATCTGTTCGCTCTCTACAAATACCTGATAATAATTTGAAAAATTCTAATTTATATATTTGTAATAGTATTTCCAATGCTTTCTTTAAATGTAATATTCAAATTATGCAATATTCGAAATAGAAACAGTCAAATTGATATATTTGTATCTATTATGTATCAATTTACTACATTACCTACCAGATGAACTATTGAACTTCAGATTAGTATTTGTTAAATTGAATGTTACATTTAAAATTTTTAATGTGGACATTCAATCTAATTATGAACATTCAAAATCGAAAGTGACATTCGAAAGCTGTAAATAGTATTTGATTACAGAATTTTTAAGAATATTCGTTCTTAGCAACATTCGATTATTTAAATAGAATTTCTACAATAACATTCGTTCTAACATTCAAATCAAAAACACATTCACCCATCCCTAATACTCAGTTTATATCAAGGAGTTCAGGTGAGGGAACCATATTAGCAACTACCTATTC
The DNA here is from genome assembly GCF_027579735.1 of Bombina bombina. Classification (NCBI taxonomy): domain Eukaryota; kingdom Metazoa; phylum Chordata; class Amphibia; order Anura; family Bombinatoridae; genus Bombina; species Bombina bombina. The sequence goes on from NC_069502.1 coordinate 689,514,100, forward strand.
CTACCAATATTTTTTTATATTCCCATTTGTCTTACTTTACCTCTCTTCATGCACTGCATAGAGCAAAACAATGTTAAACATTTCAAATTCTGGGGAATACAAAAGATTAAATGTGACTGGAGGGGGGGGTAATTTTGATATAAAAATATTGAAGAGAGAGAGGCAGAGCTAATATATAATATGCAAACCTTAAATCCAGAAGGTCTAAACTCAGAAATAGATATTTCTCCTTTTCTAACATAATAGACCAGTGATTATAGCATTATGCTAATACTTTGCACAGCACCCTAGGTATTATTCACTATAGAAGATAGTCTACTTAATGTAGAAATACACAAATACTGGATATTTATACCAAAATCTAGCACACAAAAAAAATATTTATTCATCTATATGATAATAAAAAATAGAATTCTTGATAAAAAAAATTTTTTGGGTAAAAATATATATTATATTACATTTAGTTTATTTTATTTATAATTTAGAACACATATTTGTTATAGTAATTCACTACATCTTCAAACTCAATTATCTTTAGGTTTAATGAATTATAGAGCACTATTCACAAAAATGATAAATACCAATGTATCAGATGCCTGTATTTAGGTAACTATTGAGCTAAGAAAAATTTGGGATAAATGTTATGGTAGTTAATTGCTATCCTCACTCTTTTTATGCATGCAATCGTAATCTCTATGTCCTTTTATTTTCATTTTTATTTTTTACTTTCATTTTCTAATTTTCTAATTTGATAGCGAGTAAATAAGAAAACCATAACATTGTCTTTTATGAATAATTTGGTAAACAATGCTAATACTGTTATCTGTATTATGATAGGAATGATTATGTATATAAGGAAGATCTTATTTGTTAGATATAGATTAGAGGAAATAATCATACCATTCCACCTTAAGAAATCCATTTTGCACTAAAACACACAAATCCAACTTAAATTGTAATTAACAAAGGACTATAAAGGAATAAACACACCAATCCACCTTAAAGAAATTGAGTTTGCTTCAAAATATATAAAACCACCTTAAATTGTGATTAACAGAGGACCAATGAAAACAAAAGGAGGGCTATTTAAAAAGGCCAGGCAAAGCATAGTATCATAAGTCTTGATAAAGCCTATGAAGTGGTGAAACGCATTGACTTGTAGAACCTTAAACTGAGCAACTGAACAGCTGGGAAAACTACCCTAATCCTAGAGGGTAAGAGGATAAGAAAACGTGTCTTGCGACGGCCATTGCTACTTTGTTACTTTGTATCTAGAGTCTTCAAACTCTCGGCAGTCAGGTGACGTCACATACGTCGGATCAACAGACGTCGATTGAGCAACATTGTTTGATACCTAACAGCCTGACATCAACACTCGGGAGAGTCTGACAGTGGAATCCAGGCATTACAGATGTACCATCTTTGATTAACAGTGTGGAGCCAAATTTAAAAAGGAGGCCTGTACAAAGGAGCTGAGAACCATAAGACTGGTAAGATTGTTCCAATATCACAGCCGGTAACAGCTTTCTATACACCTCCAAAACGCTGACACGCTACACCAGGGATATATACCATCTATATTGTTTAAACAAACAAATAAGCCTTAACTCCTTATGTTCCATGGGGCCCTCGGAAAAATCTAGGAATAAATAAGTACTGCCATGCTTATACAGAACTATTTCTAGCCACAAATAGAACTGCTACTTATACAGGAATTATTAACCTGGGACAAAAGGCATTTTGAAAAATGTAACCGTTATACGGATAAGTGTGTCGTGCATATTAAAGTTTGAATTTGTTCAGAAGCAAGACTTTACCTTTATATTTTATATTTAGATTTTTATGGTCTATTAAAAATTAAATGTTTTTTTCACTGTTTTTAATGTACAAGCTCAAATATAATATGTTAGATAGAGTTGTTGATAGAAAGTGAATTGGATTTTGTGCGCATATAATCTTACTCATACAGGTGAAGCTTTGATCAATATCTATTTTGTGTGATAAGTTGAGTATTTCTAAGGCAATAAAACTTTTTAATTGTTAATTTACAAATATTTGTATCATATATGCTCCTCTAGAAGTAACACTATGGAGTCAATAAACTGTTTTTTATATACATATGGTATCATCCTCCTGGTATCTTTGCTTCTTTTAGCGCTTTATCCCTACCTCCATTTTTTATTGTATAAGTCTGTATCTATCTGGGAAGAGATAAATTGTTATAGAGCTTAAAAGATACCTAATTTAAACACTATAGCTAATATTTTGGTCTGCATAGGGAACTAGACATGCGAAAACGGAACTACTTTGCAAAATTCCGACCGGTTGTCATCTTTGAGAATTAGTTGTGCTACATTAAAGGAACAGGAAACCCCTAAATTGTCTTTCATAATCTGGATAGAACACACAATTTTAAACAACTTTTCAATGTACTTATATTATCAAATTTGCTTCATTTTTTTGTTATCCTTTGCTGAAGGAGCAGCATTGCACTACTCTCAGCTAGCTGAACACATCTAGTTAGTCAATCACAAAAGACAAATGTGGGGAGGCACCAATCAGCAACTAGTTCTTACTAGTGTAGGGTATGTTCGTATTCTTGTTCAACAAGGTATATAAAAAGAACAATGCACATTTGAAAATAGAAGTTAAATTAAAAGTGTCTTAAAATTACATACTCTATCTGAATCATGCAAGTTTAATTTTGACTTTCCTATCACTTTAATGAACTACCATTGTCTAGATGTTCAAAGAGAAACCATAGGAGGGATCTGTGAGTATTTGTCATGGAGCAGAATACACATAACGGAACTGTGATAGTACAATAAACATGAAGGCTTATGATCATTACACATATGTGGACACTGTCAGCTTGTGTGAAATCAACCAATGGTGTGTATGGTAACAAACAGTGCTCAGGCCTCTTACGGCAGAATGCAATGTAATCAGTGAGGTGATGTTAGCCAATAGCGTGCAAGCTATACCACATAAAGCCAACTGGGCCGCATGGCTATTGGCTAAGAGGTGGAAACGTCACCTCATACGCTGGAGACAAATAAAGGACCTTTCTGCATGAAGTATTTTATACTTCATGACTCAAAGCCCCCTTTAATTTGTAGCACTGGTAAATCCTGGCGTTTCAAAAACACTAGGATTTACCATCACTTTAAGTCAACTATCTAGAAGGTCTTATCTATTCAGGGTGTAAAGAACATAACAGAGATAAACTAAGGGAGTTTTTTTTCTTTAAATTCAGGAGTAAACAAAAAGAGAAAAGCCAAACAAAGCACCTTTGGTTCACTAACTCTTCATAGTTTTCAAATAGTAAGTCCTGGGCTTTTAGAAGCCTTTATTTTCATAAACCTTTCCATGCAAATAGATGGATATCACCCCCTTTGAAATAGTGGTTGGTATCTGATTTTAGACATTAAAGGGCCATGATACCCAAATGTTGAAACACTTGAAAGTGATGCAGCACAGCTGTAAAAAGCTGACTAGAAAATATCACCTGAACATTTCTATGTAAAAAAGAAAGATATTTTACCTCAAAATGTCCTATGTATTCACACCACATTGTAAAGGACTTTAAGCAGCAAATCAGTATGCCTGTCCCGGGACAGGCAAGGGAGTGAGCCTTGTGCACTCTCATGTTATTTCCTATTCAGTTTAAAGAAGTTTACTATGAAATCTCATGAGAGTTAAGTGAAATCTCATGAGATCACAGTAAAAGCGTTCATGACCTTAGCACTGTTGATGCTGATTGACTGCAGTTCATTTCTTCATTTTTTTTTACCTGCAGCTGGACAGCAGCTAACGTATAACTTTTTACACAGGACTTACTCTGGTGAGCTGAGGAAATTGTAAGGTAAAATAACATAATTTATGTAAGAACTTACCTGATAAATTCATTTCTTTCATATTAGCAAGAGTCCATGAGCTAGTGACGTATGGGATATACATTCCTACCAGGAGGGGCAAAGTTTCCCAAACCTCAAAATGCCTATAAATACACCCCTCACCACACCCACAATTCAGTTTAACGAATAGCCAAGAAGTGGGGTGATAAAAAAGTGCGAAAGCATATAAAATAAGGAATTGGAATAATTGTGCTTTATACAAAATCATAACCACCACAAAAAAAGGGCGGGCCTCATGGACTCTTGCTAATATGAAAGAAATGAATTTATCAGGTAAGTTCTTACATAAATTATGTTTTCTTTCATGTAATTAGCAAGAGTCCATGAGCTAGTGACGTATGGGATAATGACTACCCAAGATGTGGATCTTTCCACACAAGAGTCACTAGAGAGGGAGGGATAAAATAAAGACAGCCAATTCCTGCTGAAAATAATCCACACCCAAAATAAAGTTTAACGAAAAACATAAGCAGAAGATTCAAACTGAAACCGCTGCCTGAAGTACTTTTCTACCAAAAACTGCTTCAGAAGAAGAAAATACATCAAAATGGTAGAATTTAGTAAAAGTATGCAAAGAGGACCAAGTTGCTGCTTTGCAGATCTGGTCAACCGAAGCTTCATTCCTAAACGCCCAGGAAGTAGAAACTGACCTAGTAGAATGAGCTGTAATTCTCTGAGGCGGAGTTTTACCCGACTCAACATAGGCAAGATGAATTAAAGATTTCAACCAAGATGCCAAAGAAATGGCAGAAGCTTTCTGGCCTTTTCTAGAACCGGAAAAGATAACAAATAGACTAGAAGTCTTACGAAAAGATTTCATAGCTTCAACATAATATTTCAAAGCTCTAACAACATCCAAAGAATGCAACGATTTCTCCTTAGAATTCTTAGGATTAGGACATAATGAAGGAACCACAATTTCTCTACTAATGTTGTTGGAATTCACAACTTTAGGTAAAAATTCAAAAGAAGTTCGCAACACCGCCTTATCCTGATGAAAAATCAGAAAAGGAGACTCACAAGAAAGAGCAGATAATTCAGAAACTCTTCTGGCAGAAGAGATGGCCAAAAGGAACAAAACTTTCCAAGAAAGTAATTTAATGTCCAATGAATGCATAGGTTCAAACGGAGGAGCTTGAAGAGCTCCCAGAACCAAATTCAAACTCCAAGGAGGAGAAATTGACTTAATGACAGGTTTTATACGAACCAACGCTTGTACAAAACAATGAATATCAGGAAGAATAGCAATCTTTCTGTGAAAAAGAACAGAAAGAGCAGAGATTTGTCCTTTCAAAGAACTTACGGACAAACCCTTATCTAAACCATCCTGAAGGAACTGTAAAATTCTCGGTATTCTAAAAGAATGCCAGGAAAAATGATGAGAAAGACACCAAGAAATATAAGTCTTCCAGACTCTATAATATATCTCTCGAGATACAGATTTACGAGCCTGTAACATAGTATTAATCACAGAGTCAGAGAAACCTCTTTGACCAAGAATCAAGCGTTCAATCTCCATACCTTTAAATTTAAGGATTTCAGATCCTGATGGAAAAAAGGGCCTTGTGACAGAAGGTCTGGTCTTAACGGAAGAGTCCACGGTTGGCAAGAGGCCATCCGGACAAGATCCGCATACCAAAACCTGTGAGGCCATGCCGGAGCTACCAGCAGAACAAACGAGCATTCCTTCAGAATCTTGGAGATTACTCTTGGAAGAAGAACTAGAGGCGGAAAGATATAGGCAGGATGATACTTCCAAGGAAGTGATAATGCATCCACTGTCTCCGCCTGAGGATCCCGGGATCTGGACAGATACCTGGGAAGTTTCTTGTTTAGATGGGACGCCATCAGATCTATTTCTGGAAGTTCCCACATTTGAACAATCTGAAGAAATACCTCTGGGTGAAGAGACCATTCGCCCGGATGCAACGTTTGGCGACTGAGATAATCCGCTTCCCAATTGTCTACACCTGGGATATGAACCGCAGAGATTAGACAGGAGCTGGATTCCGCCCAAACCAAAATTCGAGATACTTCTTTCATAGCCAGAGGACTGTGAGTCCCTCCTTGATGATTGATGTATGCCACAGTTGTGACATTGTCTGTCTGAAAACAAATGAACGATTCTCTCTTCAGAAGAGGCCAAAACTGAAGAGCTCTGAAAATTGCACGGAGTTCCAAAATATTGATCGGTAATCTCACCTCCTGAGATTCCCAAACTCCTTGTGCCGTCAGAGATCCCCACACAGCTCCCCAACCTGTGAGACTTGCATCTGTTGAAATTACAGTCCAGGTCGGAAGCACAAAAGAAGCCCCCTGAATTAAACGATGGTGATCTGTCCACCATGTTAGAGAGTGTCGAACAATCGGTTTTAAAGATATTAATTGAGATATCTTCGTGTAATCCTTGCACCATTGCTTCAGCATACAGAGCTGAAGAGGTCGCATGTGAAAACAAGCAAAGGGGATCGCGTCCGATGCAGCAGTCATAAGACCTAGAATTTCCATGCATAAGGCTACCGAAGGGAATGATTGTGACTGAAGGTTTCGACAAGCTGTAATCAACTTTAGACGTCTCTTGTCTGTTAAAGACAGAGTCATGGACACTGAATCCATCTGGAAACCCAGAAAGGTTACCCTTGTCTGAGGAATCAAAAGAACTTTTTGGTAAATTGATCCTCCAACCATGATCTTGAAGAAACAACACAAGTCGATTCGTATGAGATTCTGCTAAATGTAAAGACTGAGCAAGTACCAAGATATCGTCCAAATTAGGAAATACCACAATACCCTGTTCTCTGATTACAGACAGCAGGGCACCGAGAACCTTTGTAAAAATTCTTGGAGCTGTAGCTAGGCCAAACGGCAGAGCCACAAATTGGTAATGCTTGTCCAGAAACGAGAATCTCAGGAACTGATAATGATCTGGATGAATCGGAATATGCAGATATGCATCCTGTAAATCTATCGTGGACATATAATTCCCTTGCTGAACAAAAGGTAAGATAGTCCTTACAGTTACCATCTTGAACGTTGGTATCCTTACATAACGATTCAATATTTTTAGATCCAGAACTGGTCTGAAAGAATTCTCCTTCTTTGGTACAATGAAGAGATTTGAATAAAACCCCATCCCCTGTTCCGGAACTGGAACTGGCATAATTACTCCAGTCAACTCTAGATCTGAAACACATTTCAGAAATGCTTGAGCTTTTACTGGATTTACTGGGACACGGGAAAGAAAAAATCTCTTTGCAGGAGGTCTCAACTTGAAACCAATTCTGTACCCTTCTGAAACAATGCTCTGAATCCAAAGATTGTGAACAGAATTGATCCAAATTTCCTTGAAAAAACGTAACCTGCCCCCTACCAGCTGAGCTGGAATGAGGGCCGCACCTTCATGTGGACTTAGAAGCAGGCTTTGCCTTTCTAGCTGGCTTGGATTTATTCCAGACTGGAGATGGTCTCCAAACTGAAACTGCTCCTGAGGATGAAGGATCAGGCTTTTGTTCTTTGTTGAAACGAAAGGAACGAAAACGATTATTAGCCCTGTTTTTACCTTTAGATTTTTTATCCTGTGGTAAAAAAGTTCCTTTCCCACCAGTAACAGTTGAAATAATGGAATCCAACTGAGAACCAAATAATTTGTTACCCTGGAAAGAAATGGAAAGTAAAGTTGATTTAGAAGCCATATCAGCATTCCAAGTTTTAAGCCATAAAGCTCTTCTAGCTAAAATAGCTAGAGACATAAACCTGACATCAACTCTGATAATATCAAAAATGGCATCACAGATAAAATTATTAGCATGCTGAAGAAGAATAATAATATCATGAGAATCACGATGTGTTACTTGTTGCGCTAAAGTTTCCAACCAAAAAGTTGAAGCTGCAGCAACATCAGCCAAAGATATAGCAGGTCTAAGAAGATTACCTGAACACAGATAAGCTTTTCTTAGAAAGGACTCAATTTTCCTATCTAGAGGATCCTTAAACGAAGTACCATCTGACGTAGGAATAGTAGTACGTTTAGCAAGGGTAGAAATAGCCCCATCAACTTTAGGGATCTTGTCCCAAAATTCTAATCTGTCAGACGGCACAGGATATAATTGCTTAAAACGTTTAGAAGGAGTAAATGAATTACCCAAATTATCCCATTCTTTGGAAATTACTGCAGAAATAGCATTAGGAACAGGAAAAACTTCTGGAATAACCACAGGAGCTTTAAATACCTTATCTAAACGTTTAGAATTAGTATCAAGAGGACCAGAATCCTCTATTTCTAAAGCAATTAGTACTTCTTTAAGTAAAGAACGAATAAATTCCATTTTAAATAAATATGAAGATTTATCAGCATCAACCTCTGAGACAGAATCCTCTGAACCAGAGGAATCATCAGAATCAGAATGATGATGTTCAGTTAAAAATTCATCTGTAGGGAGAGAAGTTTTAAAAGATTTTTTATGTTTACTAGAAGGAGAAATAACAGACATAGCCTTCTTTATGGATTCAGAAACAAAATCTCTTATATTATCAGGAACATTCTGCACCTTAGATGTTGAAGGAACTGCAACAGGCAATGGTACTTTACTAAAGGAAATATTATCTGCTTTAACAAGTTTGTCATGACAATCAATACAAACAACAGCTGGAGGAATAGCTACCAAAAGTTTACAGCAGATACACTTAGCTTTGGTAGATTCAGCACTTGACAGCAATTTTCCTGTAGTATCTTCTGACTCAGATGCAACGTGAGACATCTTGCAATATGTAAGAGAAAAAACAACATATATAAAGCAAAATTGATCAAATTCCTTAAATGACAGTTTCAGGAATGGGAAAAAAATGCCAAAGAACAAGCTTCTAGCAACCAGAAGCAATAAAAAATGAGACTTAAATAATGTGGAGACAAAAGTGACGCCCATATTTTTTCGCGCCAAATAAGACGCCCACATTATTTGGCGCCTAAATGCTTTTTGGCGCCAAAAATGACGCCACATCCGGAACGCCGACATTTTTGGCGCAAAATAACGTCAAAAAATGACGCAACTTCCGGCGACACGTATGACGCCGGAAACGGAAATAGAATTTTTGCGCCAAAAAAGTCCGCGCCAAGAATGACGCAATAAAATGAAGCATTTTCAGCCCCCGCGAACCTAACAGCCCACAGGGAAAAAGTCAAATTTTAAGGTAAAAAATGTTAAATTAAAATGCATTATCCCAAATATGAAACTGACTGTCTGAAAATAAGGAAAGTTGAACATTCTGAGTCAAGGCAAATAAATGTTTGAATACATATATTTAGAACTTTATAAACAAAGTGCCCAACCATAGCTAGGAGTGTCACAGAAAATAAGACTTACTTACCCCAGGACACTCATCTACATATAGCAGATAGCCAAACCAGTACTGAAACGAGAATCAGCAGAGGTAATGGTATATATAAGAGTATATCGTCAATCTGAAAAGGGAGGTAAGAGATGAATCTCTACGACCGATAACAGAGAACCTATGAAATAGACCCCTTAGAAGGAGATCACTGCATTCAAATAGGCAATACTCTCCTCACATCCCTCTGACATTCACTGCACGCTGAGAGGAAAACCGGGCTCCAACTTGCTGCGGAGCGCATATCAACGTAGAATCTAGCACAAACTTACTTCACCACCTCCATCGGAGGCAAAGTTTGTAAAACTGAATTGTGGGTGTGGTGAGGGGTGTATTTATAGGCATTTTGAGGTTTGGGAAACTTTGCCCCTCCTGGTAGGAATGTATATCCCATACGTCACTAGCTCATGGACTCTTGCTAATTACATGAAAGAAATCTTCTTTTTTTACCTAGAGATGCTCAGGTGATATTTTCCTGTCAGCTTTTTACAGTTATACTGCATCAGTTTCAAGTGATTTAACGTACGAGTATTATGTCCCTTTAATAAATATCTACTTTTAAAAGAACATTAAACACTAAAATAAATTATAGATAGAATGAAGCATTCAAATATAAGATTAGTCTGAGAATAACATGTAGATGTATTTTTTAAAGTTTCATTAGCTGTTTAAATATTGACAAAATAAGAGTAATGTTTTAGTGTCTATAAAACAATAGGAGCTGCCATGTTGTAACTTAGGTTACCTTCTCTGCTGTGGCCAATTAGGGAAAGTTATAAATAGGTCACTAGAGTGTGCACTTCAATTGCTAACAGGAACTGAAAACCTCACAATTTCAGAATGGAATTACAGGCAAAGGCGACAAAATAAATAATGAAATTATATTGCAGAGTTTTTTATATATATATATATATATATATATATATATATATATATATATATATATATATATATATACAGGGAGTGCAGAATTATTAGGCAAGTTGTATTTTTGAGGATTAATTTTATTATTGAACAACAACCATGTTCTCAATGAACCCAAAAAACTCATTAATATCAAAGCTGAATAGTTTTGGAAGTAGTTTTTAGTTTGTTTTTAGTTATATCTATTTTAGGGGGATAGCTGTGTGTGCAGGTGACTATTACTGTGCATAATTATTAGGCAACTTAACAAAAAACAAATATATACCCATTTCAATTATTTATTTTTACCAGTGAAACCAATATAACATCTCAACATTCACAAATATACATTTCTTACATTCAAAAACAAAACAAAAACAAATCAGTGACCAATATAGCCACCTTTCTTTGCAAGGACCCTCAAAAGCCTGCCATCCATGGATTCTGTCAGTGTTTTGATCTGTTTACCATCAACATTGCGTGCAGCAGCAACCACAGCCTCCCAGACACTGTTCAGAGAGGTGTACTGTTTTCCCTCCTTGTAAATCTCACATTTGATGATGGACCACAGGTTCTCAATGGGGTTCAGATCAGGTGAACAAGGAGGCCATGTCATTAGATTTTCTTCTTTTATACCCTTTCTTGCCAGCCACGCTGTGGAGTACTTGGACGCGTGTGATGGAGCATTGTCCTGCATGAAAATCATGTTTTTCTTGAAGGATGCAGACTTCTTCCTGTACCACTGCTTGAAGAAGGTGTCTTCCAGAAACTGGCAGTAGGACTGGGAGTTGAGCTTGACTCCATCCTCAACCCGAAAAGGCCTCACAAGCTAATCTTTGATGATACCAGCCCAAACCAGTACTCCACCTCCACCTTGCTGGCGTCTGAGTCGGACTGGAGCTCTCTGCCCTTTACCAATCCAGCCACGGGCCCATCCATCTGGCCCATCAAGACTCACTCTCATTTCATCAGTCCATAAAACCTTAGAAAAATCAGTCTTGAGATATTTCTTGGCCCAGTCTTGACGTTTCAGCTTGTGTGTCTTGTTCAGTGGTGGTCGTCTTTCAGCCTTTCTTACCTTGGCCATGTCTCTGAGTATTGCACACCTTGTGCTTTTGGGCACTCCCGTGATGTCGCAGCTCTGAAATATGGCCAAACTGGTGACAAGTGGCATCTTGGCAGCTGCACGCTTGACTTTTCTCAGTTCATGGGCAGTTATTTTGCGCCTTGGTTTTTCCACACGCTTCTTGCGACCCTGTTGACTATTTTGAATGAAACGCTTGATTGTTCGATGATCACGCTTCAGAAGCTTTGCAATTTTAAGAGTGCTGCATCCCTCTGCAAGATATCTCACTATTTTTGACTTTTCTGAGCCTGTCAAGTCCTTCTTTTGACCCATTTTGCCAAAGGAAAGGAAGTTGCCTAATAATTATGCACACCTGATATAGGGTGTTGATGTCATTAGACCACACCCCTTCTCATTACAGAGATGCACATCACCTAATATGCTTAATTGGTAGTAGGCTTTCGAGCCTATACAGCTTGGAGTAAGACAACATGCATAAAGAGGATGATGTGGTCAAAATACTAATTTGCCTAATAATTCTGCACTCCCTGTATATATATAAGATTTATCATTTTATATTGCTATTTCAAAAGTGTTTAAGGTCCCTTTAAGTCCTGAACATACTCATAAAAAGAGACTATGGGGCATATTTAACAAAGGTCTGTCGGACCTGATCCGACAGTGCGGATCAGGTCCGACAGACCTCGCTGAATGCGGAGAGCAATACGCTCTCCGTATTCAGCATTGTATCAGCAGCTCTTGTGAGCTGCTGGTGCAACGCCGCCCCCTGCAGATTCGGTGTCAATCAACCCGATCGTACTTGATCGGGTTGAATTGCTGCGATGTGTGTCCGCCTGCTCAGAGCAGGCGGACAGGTTATGGAGCAGCGGTCTTTAGACCGCTGCTTCATAAATGGTGTTTCTGGCGAGCCTGCAGGCTCGCCAGAAACACGGGCCCTCAAGCTCCTTACGGAGCTTGATAAATGGGCCCCCAGATAATCCTAAAATAAATGTTGCCTTGTGATGAAACATCGCAAGTGGTGACTGCAGAAGTGCCTGTCTACATTTACCTCACTGTCTTGAAAAAAGTTGGTGAACCTCTAGAATAGCCAGCTCTGATAATTAGGTATTTTGAGATGTTCAATTCAATGAGAGGAAACTGATTTGTGAACTTTAAGGGTATTTCCCAACAAAAGAAACACAAACTGTTTGCAAACCCGTGTTAGGCAGACTTTGACTGTGAAAAAATAAATCATGTCTTTAAAAAAAAAACCATTTCTAAGTCTTTTAGTTGTTTCTACTCATATCGAAGGATAAGTTACAAACATTTTCCAGTAAAGACAGACCCCTGGGATCCATAAGCCTAGAACTGCCCCTCAAGTATGTTCTTTGCCTTCAGTTCACATTATTCTGTGGAGCGCAGTCATAAAAATAAATAGATGAGTGAGTTTTAGTGACAGTTTATTATTTCCAATCTTTTGCTGTCACATCTAGAGATATTGCAGGGACAGTTGCAGTGACTGAGGGAACATGTATCACAAATAGAAATTAATCATTAAATGTTGTGTGTTTGCTTATTTAGAATGGCTTTGCATTAGGACAATAATGAAGACCACATCATGTTTCAGACCAACTACATGCAGGAATATAAGCAATTACTAGGTTCACAAACTTTCCCTCACTGCCAAAAATTGGATTTTTAATAATAAGGTTAAGATATAAGTTAATGCGTCTCACTATCTTCAAGCAAAGAGATGGCATTCCAAGTCTGGCCTCTTTCAACATTCAACTTAAGTTCATTGAATTCAATTAAACTAGTGTGTGTGAATAACAAAAATCTCTAAGTTCTAAATGAAAACGTCTTTAATCAGTATAGAGAATCAAGAACTAATATGTTATTAATCTCACAAATGATTAATAAACCTTTCATTGGCTTGATGAGTAATCCATTTGCTGGTATTTTGTTGGAAGACAAACTTTGAAGAAACATGTTAATTATGCTTTACAATGGTTACCAATTGTTGACAAATCTGTTTTAAATTTAGGAGCCAGTAAGTATATTTAGGAGCAAGACATACTTTTAGGAGCCAGAAATTAGTATTCGTATATAAATATATGGAAAATAACCCAAAAAGTTAGGAGCCAGGGGTAAAATTTTAGGAGTCAATGGCTACCTGGCTCTTGGGTTTGTTAAGCCCTTAAGCTATTTTTAACTCTAGATTGGCAGCTCATTGCTTAGTAGAGATCTTCTATGCATAAGCTCCCAAGCACGTGTTCAGGTAGAGGATTATATGTCTAAAAAAATGATTATGCAAACTTATTTAATTGCACATCTCATTGTAAATTACTTGAAATAGTATACTGCTGGGGCTGTATAGCTCCAACATACTTTTTACTTCTATGTCCCTTTAATAAATCGTTAGAAGCGACATCCTATCATATACACAAACAAGTGTTACTATAACTTACAAAAGAAGGTATCAGGAACTCCGTCGAGTTCCTGATACCTTCTTTTCTATGTATTAACTTTTTGGGGACTACGAGGAGTCTCCCTTATTTTCAGGAACTACCCTTTTGGATCCAGTGGCACCCTAGAGATACTATTGTGTCACTAGCCTGCACACCTTTTATTGCCTGTCAGAGCCTCAGCTACCTCAACAGCTTCAACTGTGTTACCCATAGATCTTCTACTTAGCCTGGACATTACGGGCGGACGGCTCCCATGATCCTTCTGCACAAGCTCGAAGCAACACGTGATTGACCTTCCTGGGAGGAGCGCGGCAATACATGCCCACATCTTGGTTTCAGTTTCCAGATGATTCTGCAGCTGATGGTTCCCTGTGGCAACCTGGATTTGCTGGAATCAAAGAGCTATTCGCAGACATCAGGAGCGTACGTGCAGTAAGAAGGAGGTGAGCTTCAAAGGATTCTTTTGTTACCGGGTTTCTTTTGGTGACTGTTTTGTAAATTCTCTACATCTGGCTATAGGTGACAGGCTAAAACAGTAGGTCCTTACTACGATATCTGTGACAAGTATCTGGTGGCCTCTATGTACTTTGCTTTTGAGCTCTATGCTATGGGTACTTCATAATCAGAAACTTTCTGTGTTTGTTCATTAACTATTACTTACTAAGTAATATGTGGGAAAGCATGTCTGCCATATGAAATATAAATCCAACGTCTACCACTTAGGCCCTGATGAACGAAAGCTCTCCACTCTAGAGAGATGTCTTACAGACCCGCAAGGTCCCTCAAATCATTTTAGAAACGGAAATTTTAGCTTTAGAGTTTATATAGTTATGTGAGGTTCTGGATGTGAAGGAGAGAGAAATACATTGAAATATAATGCTTCAAAAAAAAAACTCTACCTATGGCGGCGAGATTTGATCCTTAGGCCCTTAGTCTCTGATAACATGAAATTAAATATGTAACATGGTATTATGTAGGAAACATATCTGCATCACGCAACAGTTCTATCTGTTAAACATAGACCATACATAATCTGTCAGGCACTAGACCAGAGTATCATATTATGGTTATAATAAGAATAATAGAAAAAGTGATGTCATTTTATAAACTCTTAAATGAGTCATGCTTTGTTACTGCTGTACATTGTTTAGAACGAGGCTTGACAAATTCCTTGAGCCTGGACAGCGCCTAAATGATTATTTCTAGTCCCTAACTTTTGACATTCACCATTTATCTATCCATGGATTCATTCTCTGTCTTCCAAAATGGGTTCTTGGTTCCACAATATTGTGCTAAATTTCATATAAATGTATCAACCTGGGTTTAAAAAAATATATATATATATACATACAACACACACAGACACAGTCTTACCACTCTTACATTGTACAACTGGTAACCTGCATCAGTACAACATTGATTGTTCTTCAATACCAGTTTTCCTTGAGGTTGCTGACATACAGCAGGACACTTAGGCATGATTGGCATTATAATATCTTTGCCTACCAGGTCTCGGTGAAGCACCCAGTTTGCGTGAAGGTAATGAATTCCATCTAGTATTTGATACAGTAAGGACTTGACCATCGATCTTGGAAGCTGCATGGGTTTTTTATTTGCTTTGGAGGCACGATGGAACTTGATGATATGCTAGAAAAGAAATTATTAAAATTGGCTTATTTATGTCAGCGTTGCTCTTTTTATTTCACTTAGGTTTTACTATATTAGCATAGTAACAAATGGTTCACACAACTTTAAATAGACAATAGACACCCGCATTTTTTTATAATTTACTTCTTTTACCAATTCTGTTTCTTTCTCTTTGTTAAAGGAGCAGTAATAAAACTACTGAGCTCTAGCTGAACACATCAGTAAGCCAATAACAATATGTGCATATATGTGCAGCTAGCTCCTTGCTCCTAAGCCTAACTAGGTATGCTTTTCAACAAAGGAAATGAAGCAAATAAGATATTAGAAGTAAATTGGAAAGTTGTTTAAAAACGTATGTTTTATGTGAACCATGAAAGAAAAAATGTGGGTTTCATGCCCCTTTACCTATATTATATTAGAAAGTAGACTTGGGCTGATACCATATTTGTTTTTATTCAATACTAATATCTGTTTCTGAACTTCAGTACTTTTTACCAGATACTTATAGCTTCAAATGTCCAATATATTTTTCATAATGTGTAGTATGAAGAGCACCAATGTATCAAAATACCTTTATTAAAATATAATTTTATAATATTGCAGTCTGTTTTTATCATTCATTAACTTCTAGCATTAACACTAGGGGGTAGATTTATTCCGCTCAACCTCGCTAAATGCTGACAGTATACGACAGACATCCTCAAACTTGGGCCTCCAGAGGTTTTGAAACTACATTTCCCATGATGCTTAGCCAGATGATATGCTGGCTAAGCATCATGGGAAATGTAGTTCCAAAACCTATGGAGGGCCAAGTTTGAGGATGTTTGGCATACGCTGTTGGTATTTAACATTGCACATGCATTTCACCATTCGGGGACGTCAATCATCCCGATCGGATCAGGATGATTTCAGTCTGCCACCTTTTGTTAAGGAGCAGCGGTCTTACGACTGCTGCTTCTTAAAGGGACACTGAACCCAAATTTTTTCTTTTGTGATTCAGATAGAGCATGCACTTTTAAGCAACTTTCTAATTTACTCCTATTATCAAATTTTCTTCATTCTCTTGTTATGTTTATTTGAAAAGCAAGAATGTAAGTTTAGATGCCGGCCCATTTTTGGTGAACAACCTGGGTTCTCCTTTCTGATTGGACAGCACCAATAAACAAGTGCTGTCCATGGTCTGAACAAAAAAAATTGCTGGCTCCTTAGCTTAGATGCCTTCTTTTTCAATAAAGATAGCAAGAGAATGAAGAAAATTTGTTAAATAGGAGTAAATTAGAAAGTTGCTAAAAATGGCATGCTCTATCTGAATCATGAAATAACATTTTTGGGTTCAGTGTCCCTTTAACCTCCGTCTCAGGCGGACCTGAAACGATGGGCTCCAAAGCAGCATCCGCTGCTATTTAAATAAATGGACCCCTAGGGCTTTTTCTGTAGTAAAAAAGACAACAAACAAAACTCAAACAATAGATTGACTAGGAGGAGGGTGAAACCGCTAATTATTAAAGGGATACTAAACCCAAAAAAAGTATTTCATGATTCAGATAGAGAACACAATTTTAAACAACATTCCATTTTACTTCTATTATCTAATTTGCTTAATTCTTTAGATATCCTTTATTAAAGAAATATCAATGCACATGGGTGAGCCAATCAGACGAGGCATATATGTGCAGCAGCCAATCAGCAGTTACTGAGCCTATCTAGATATGCTTTTCAGCAAAGTATATCAAGAGAATGAAGAATATTAGACAATAGAAGTAAATTAGAAAGTTGTTTAAAATGGCATGCTCTTCCTAAATCATGAAAGATAAAAATTGGGTTTAATGTCCCTTTAAGCTGCCCAATGAAGGATGTACATCAAAATAGTGATTATTAACCAATGGGTTTTTATTTTAACTGCTGAGGCACCATACAAGATAGATAGGCTAATACTTTGGAATAGTGGGTGCTAATGGATAGATAACCAAGCTAATATTGCAGTTCAAGTATAAAGCACTGTCACAAAAAGTCATGAAACACTGGGTTAAAAATGTAAAGAAGCAGGTGCCCCAAACCATTGCTTGGATTTATGAGCTAAATAAAGACTGTGTGGTATATTTATCAAGCTCCCTAATGGAGCTTGAAGCCTCGTGTTTCTGGCGAGCCTGAAGGCTCACCAAAAAATAGACTTAAGGCTCGCCAGAAACACAAGTTATTAAGACCGCTGCTCCATAAACCTGTCCGCCAGACAGACATCGCAGAAAATCAACCCAATCCAATACGATCGGGTTGATTGACACCCCCTACTGGCAGTCGTTTGGCCGCAAATCACGAGAACTGCTGGTGCAACGATAAATGCCAACAGCGTATGCTGTCGGCATTTATCGATGTGCGGCTGACATGATCCGTAATATCGGATCATGTCCGCTCGCACGTTAATAAATAGGCCCCTTTGCTTTTGGAGAGTGCAGCTTTCTATCTATTATATTGATTATTATTGTTGAGCCATGGGGAGCTAAATTTGACTTTATTCATATTCACAAGACTTCTTTCTATGGAGTGCTGGTTATATGTTTATTTTTTAAAGCAAACATGCAATAAAAATGTACTAGAATGGCAGCACCTCTGTGTATAGCGGCAGTTATGTGATTGGGACTGTACTAGAATGGCAGCACCTCTGTGTATAGCGGCAGTTATGTGATTGGGACTGTACTAGAATGGCAGCACCTCTGTGTATAGCGGCAGTTATGTGATTGGGACTGTACTAGAATGGCAGCACCTCTGTGTATAGCAGCAGTTATGTGATTGGGACTGTACTAGAATGGCAGCACCTCTGTGTATAGCGGCAGTTATGTGATTGGGACTGTACTAGAATGGCAGCACCTCTGTGTATAGCGGCAGTTATGTGATTGGGACTGTACTAGAATGGCAGCACCTCTGTGTATAGCGGCAGTTATGTGATTGGGACTGTAATAGAATGGCAGCACCTCTGTGTATAGCGGCAGTTATGTGATTGGGACTGTACTAGAATGGCAGCACCTCTGTGTATAGCGGCAGTTATGTGATTGGGACTGTACTAGAATGGCAGCACCTCTGTGTATAGCGGCAGTTATGTGATTGGGACTGTACTAGAATGGCAGCACCTCTGTGTATAGCGGCAGTTATGTGATTGGGACTATAATAGAATGGCAGCACCTCTGTGTATAGCGGCAGTTATGTGATTGGGACTGTACTAGAATGGCAGCACCTCTGTGTATAGCGGCAGTTATGTGATTGGGACTGTACTAGAATGGCAGCACCTCTGTGTATAGCGGCAGTTATGTGATTGGGACTGTAATAGAATGGCAGCACCTCTGTGTATAGCGGCAGTTATGTGATTGGGACTGTACTAGAATGGCAGCACCTCTGTGTATAGCGGCAGTTATGTGATTGGGACTGTACTAGAATGGCAGCACCTCTGTGTATAGCAGCAGTTATGTGATTGGGACTGTAATAGAATGGCAGCACCTCTGTGTATAGCGCCAGTTATGTGATTGGGACTGTAATAGAATGGCAGCACCTCTGTGTATAGCGGCAGTTATGTGATTGGGACTGTACTAGAATGGCAGCACCTCTGTGTATAGCGGCAGTTATGTGATTGGGACTGTACTAGAATGGCAGCACCTCTGTGTATAGCGGCAGTTATGTGATTGGGACTGTACTAGAACGGCAGCACCTCTGTGTATAGCGGCAGTTATGTGATTGGGACTGTACTAGAATGGCAGCACCTCTGTGTATAGCGGCAGTTATGTGATTGGGACTGTAATAGAATGGCAGCACCTCTGTGTATAGCAGCAGTTATGTGATTGGGACTGTAATAGAATGGCAGCACCTCTGTGTATAGCAGCAGTTATGTGATTGGGACTGTACTAGAATGGCAGCACCTCTGTGTATAGCGGCAGTTATGTGATTGGGACTGTAATAGAATGGCAGCACCTCTGTGTATAGCGGCAGTTATGTGATTGGGACTGTACTAGAATGGCAGCACCTCTGTGTATAGCGGCAGTTATGTGATTGGGACTGTACTAGAATGGCAGCACCTCTGTGTATAGCAGCAGTTATGTGATTGGGACTGTAATAGAATGGCAGCACCTCTGTGTATAGCGGCAGTTATGTGATTGGGACTGTACTAGAATGGCAGCACCTCTGTGTATAGCGGCAGTTATGTGATTGGGACTGTAATAGAATGGCAGCACCTCTGTGCATAGCGGCAGTTATGTGATTGGGACTGTACTAGAACGGCAGCACCTCTGTGTATAGCGGCAGTTATGTGATTGGGACTGTAATAGAATGGCAGCACCTCTGTGTATAGCGGCAGTTATGTGATTGGGACATGATTACAAAGTACCATAATATAAATTTTCTGCTCATTATATGAAAGCAAAGCAGGGTTTTATGTTAACCTTTTTTCTTCTACAAGATCTAATTGTAAATGTTGAAAATGTATATACAAAACTAAGGTGTATTGAAAATACTTCAGTGCAAAAAATATTATTCTTATTTTTTAATTGTTCTTTGTTTTTCATGTTTTATTTACAGTTATCAGGAGGGAAACCTTAGCAGGACAGTAAACACCTTGATATTTTACATGTTTTCATTTATTGACAGCAAAGAACTCCAGTACACACACACACATATATATATATATATATATATATATGTGTGTGTGTGTGTGTGTGTGTGTATACATGTATACATATGCATTTATGTGTTTATATGGGTATATAGGTCTGTAAATACATAGATACACATATAAATACATAAATACAGATGTACACATATACAGTGGGGCAAAAAAGTATTTAGTCAGCCACCAATTGTGCAAGTTCTCCCACTTAAGAAGATGTGAGAGGCCTGTAATTTTCATCATAGGTATACCTCAACTATGAGAGAAAAAATGTGGAAACAAATCCAGACAATCACATTGTCTGATTTGGAAATAATTTATTTTCAAATTATGGTGGAAAATAAGTATTTGGTCAATATCAAAAGTTAATTTTAATAATACTTTGTTATATATCCTTTGTTGGCAATGACAGAGGTCAAACGTTTTCTGTAAGTCTTCACAAGGTTGTCACACACTGTTGCTGGTATGTTGGCCCATCCCTGCATGCAGATCTCCTCTAGAGCAGTGATGTTTTAGGGCTGTCGCTGGGCAACACAGACTTTCAACTCCCTCCAAAGGTTTTCTATGGGGTTGAGATCTGGAGACTGGCTAGGCCACTCCAGGACCTTGAAATGCTTCTTACGAAGCCACTCCTTCATTGCCCGGGCGGTGTGTTTGGGATCATTGTCATGCTGAAAGACCCAGCCACGTTTCATCTTCCATGCCCTTGCTGATGGAAGGAGGTTTGCACTCAAAATCTCACGATACATGGCCCCATTCATTCTTTCATGTACACGGATCAGTCGTCCTGTTCCCTTTGCAGAGAAACAGCCCCAAAGTATGATTGTTGCCACCCCCATGCTTCACAGTAGGTATGTTGTTCTTTGGTTGCAACTTTGCATTCTCTCTCCTCCAAACACGACAAGTTGTGTTTCTACCAATCAGTTCTATTTTGGTTTCATCTGACCAGATGACATTCTCCCAATCCGCTTCTGGATCATCCAAATGCTCTCTAGCATACTTCAGACAGGTCCGGACATGTACTGGCTTAAGCAGGGGGACACGTCTGGCACTGCAGGATCTGAGTCCCTGGCGGCGTAGTGTGTTACTGATGGTAGCCTTTGTTACATTGGTCCCAGCTCTCTGCAGGTCATTCACTAAGTCCCCCCGTGTGGTTCTGGGATGTTTGCTCACCGTTCTTGTGATCATTTTGACCCCATGGGGTGAGATCTTGCGTGGAGCCCCAGATCGAGGGAGATTATCAGTGGTCTTGCATGTCTTCCATTTTCTAATTATTGCTCCCACAGTTGATTTCTTCCTACAAAGCTGCTTGCCTACTGCAGATTCAGTCTTCCCAATCTGGTGCAGGTCTACAATTTTGTTTCTGGTGTCCTTCGACAGCTCTTTGGTCTTCACCATAGTGGAGTTTAGAGTGTGACTGTGTGAGGTTGTGGACAGGTGTCTTTTATACTGATAACAAGTTCAAACAGGTGCCATTAATACAGGTAATGAGTGATGGACAGAGGAGCCTCTTAAAGAAGAAGATACAAGTCTGTGACAGCCAGAAATCTTGCTTGTTTGCAGGTAACCAAATACTTATTTCCCACCATAATATGCAAATAAATTCTTTCCAAATCAGACAATGTGATTGTCTGGATTTGTTTCCACATTTTGTCTCTCATAGTTGAGGTATACCTATGATGAAAATTACAGGCCTCTCTCATCTTCTTAAGTGGGAGAACTTGCACAATTGGTGGCTGACTAAATACTTTTTTGCCCCACTTGTATAGACATATACTGTATTAATACATACATATCCATCTTTAGAGATATGTATGTATCTCAATGTTAACCCCTTAGTGACCAGACCACTTTTCAATTTGTTGACCGTCTGTGACCAAGGCTATTTTTGCATTTCTGCGGTGTTTGTGTTTAGCTGTAATTTTCCTCTTACTCATTTACTGTACCCACACATATTATATACCGTTTTCTCACCATTAAATGGACTTTTGAAAGATACCATTATTTTCATCATATCTTATAATTTGCTATAATAAAAAATACAAAATATGAGGAAAAAATGGAAAAAAACACACTTTTTCTAACTTTGACCCCCAAAATCTGTTACACATCTACAACCACCAAAAACACCCATGCTAAATAGTTTCTAAATTTTGTCCTGAGTTTAGAAATACCCAATGTTTACATGTTCTTTGCTTTTTTTGCAAGTTATAGGGCAATAAATACAAGTAGCACTTTGCTATTTCCAAACAACTTTTTTTCAAAATTAGCGATAGTTACATTGGAACGCTGATATCTTTCAGGAATCCTTGAATATCCCTTGACATGTATATATTTTTTTTAGAAGACATCCCAAAGTATTGATCTAGGCCCATTTTGGTATATTTCATGCCACCATTTCACCGCCAAATGCGATCAAATAAAAAAAATTGTTCACTTTTTCACAAATATTTTCACAAACTTTAGGTTTCTCACTGAAATTATTTACAAACAACTTATGCAATTATGGCATAAATGGTTGTAAATGCTTCTCTGGGATCCCCTTTGTTCATAAATAGCAGCCATATATGGCTTTGGCTTTGCTTTTTGGTAATTAGAAGGCTGCTAAATGCCACTGCGCACCACACGTGTATTATGCCCAGCAGTGAAGGGGTTAATTAGGGAGCATGTAGGGACAACCCCAAGTATTGATCTAGGCCCATTTTGGTATATTTCATGCCTCCATTTCACCGCCAAATGCGATCAAATTAAAAAAAACATTACATTTTTCACAATTTTAGGTTTCTCACTGAAATTATTTACAAACAGCTTGTGCAATTATGGCACAAATGGTTGTAAATGCTTCTCTGGGATCCCCTTTGTTCAGAAAAAGCAGACATATATGGCTTTGGCATTGCTTTTTGGTATGGCTAGCAGTGAAGGGGTTAATTAGGTAGTTTGTAGGGAACTTGCAGGGTTAATTTTAGCTTTAGTGTAGAGATCAGCCTCCCACCTGACACATCACACCCCCTGATCCCTCCCAAACAGCTCCCTTCCCTCCCCCACCCCACAATTGTCCCCGCCATCTTAAGTACTGGCAGTAAATCTGCCAGTACTAAAATAAAAGGTATCTGTGATTTTTTTTTAGCATATTTACATATGCTGCTGTGTAGGATCCCCCCTTAGCCCCCAACCTCCCTGATCTCCCCCCAAAACAGCTCTCTAACCATCCCCCTCTGCCTTATTGGGGGCCATCTTGGGTACTGGCAGCTGTCTGCCAGTACCCAGTTTGCAAAAAAAAAAGTGTTTTATTTTTTTCCCCCCGTTTTGTTCTGTAGTGTAGCTTCCCCCCCCCCCACAGACCAACCCCCACCCCCTGACATATTTTTTTACAAATCGATTGCCCCCCTTTTTCCCACTTTTAATACAAATTTTTCTGTAGTGTAGCGGTTCCCACCCGCTCCCTCCCCATGCATGCGCCCGCCTCCCCGTGCGTGCCCCTGGCCAGCCCGCCCACGATCCTGCCCCCTCCACATCACAAGGAACATCGATGGCCGCCACCTGCCTCCCACACCGGCTCCCACCCACCAACGATACCAGCCATCGATGTCCGATCGAGTGGCTCTCTCTGCATCGGATGGCTAAAAAGTGTTATTGCAGGATGCCTCGATATCGAGGCATCACTGCAATAACCGGAAAGCAGCTGGAAGTGAACAGGATCGCTTCCAGCTGCTTTCCAGACCGAGGACGTGCAGGGTACGTCCTTGGTCGTAAACTGTATTTTTTTTGAGGACGTACCCTGCACGTCCTCGGTCCTTAAAGGGACATTATACACTCATTTTTTCTTTGCATAAATGTTTTGTAGATGATCTATTTATATAGCCCATGAAGTATTTTTTTTTTTAAATGTATAGTTTTGCTTATTTTTAAATAACATTGCTCTGATTTTCAGACTCCTAACCAAGCCCCAAAGTTTTATGTGAATACCGTCAGCTACCTTCTCCAGCTTGCTCCTGTTTGTGTAAAGGGTCTTTTCATAGGCAAAAGATGGGGGAGGGAGGAGTGTCTTATTTCCCACTTGCAGTGGGCTTTCCAGCTGCCTTTTCAACAGAGCTAAACTGAGAGCTTCTAAGTAATTTTTTAAACAGTTTTATACTGGATTTTTATATCAGTATCTGTGCATCGTATTCTTTATAGTAGTGTCTATTACATGCAGTTATATGAAAATGGGTGTATACTGTCCCTTTAAGGGGTTAAAGCCCTTTGCCTGCCTTTTTTTTCTAATACCTGAGACCTCAAATTTTGGAGCCCACATAACTTTTAAGTGTAATAAACATTGTGTTATTATAAGTGTAAGTGTACTTTGTAATGTATTTTTTCTGTGTTTTGTGACACTTTTTTTGTTTCATGAAACAGCTCTCTCTTTGCATTCAAGTGATCGCGCTTACTTTCAATTGTAATACCAGCGCAATTTAATCTGCGTGCAAATGATCGCGAAAACCCGATATTACTTGTGCGCAAACTTTTGCACTCCATTCGTAATCTGGTCCAAAATGTTTAGTTATGCATATCGAAACAACTTTGCAATCAATTTTCATTATTTAATTTGCCCCCTTTTTCATGTACTTTAGCTCTGAATATTGTGGATTTTCTCATTTCCGGAAACTGAAATGCATCCTGCTGACTTCCCAAGGCAAACCCTGCTACACAATTTCCCTAATTGGCTTTAACTAATAACACCTGCAAAACATCCACAGCTAGTGTCAACCGAATTGGCATTCTACAATTTTTAAAATTCTAAAATATGGTATTTAAAAATGTATTGCATACTTTTATTTTTATTTTTTTATTTATTAATTTAAATTGCCAAATTAGTCAAAAAATGACATGCTCTTATTTGTTAGAGTATGTACATTTATGCTTATAGACCTTGCACTACTGTGTGTTTAACCCCTGCCAGTACAGCTCAGGACCCACAGAGCACTGCTGGTCCCATACTTTAAGTCTAAATATGTGTATGAGTATATATGCATATCTGTATATATACACATGTGTGTATGCGTATGTGTATATATGTATGTGAGTCTATATGTGTAAATATGTATTACATATATATATATATATATATATATATATATATATATACACACACACATTTAAACACATATACACATGTTTTTATATATATATAAATATATATAAAACATACAGAATATATAAAATTGTGAGCCCTTTCCAGTCAAATACCTTGAAACATGAAAAATAATTTTTAATACATTTTAGTATGTTAAAATGTGTTTTACTGTGTTTTGAAAACAAATATTTTACATTCCAATGTTCTTTACTAAAATATTTTTTTATTTTTAAATGGATATATATATATATATATATATATATATATATATATATATATATATATATATATATATATATAACAGAGTAATTAGAAAAGACACTCCATATAATATAACAGCCTCCAGGGTGCACTTGAAAAAATCCAACATCCATAAATAGAATAAAGGCACTCGCTGAAAAAAAGGTAAAACTTAGCCTTTAATAAATAGATTTAAAATGCATGACGTTTCGGAGGTATTACACCCCCTTTTTCAAATGCGTGATACAAACATTTTGAATAAAACAAAAAGCAGTATGCTCCATACATTACCCCTTCACCTTAAATAACCCTAGATGGCTCCTAACAACGCCGAGCCGCACCCGCGGCCCGTGTACAGGGGAACCAGAAACTGCATAACCGGAAGTTGCGTCATCAGCGTAAGACACGCAAGAACGTCTGTTACCATGGCGACATGGACTGTTGTGCTACGATTACATGGGCCAATGGGAGAAGCCCATTTACCTGTCAAAGAGATAATCGCATTTAGAGATCCACATCTAATGTTAATACTACACTGTCTAAGTCCATTGCCTGTATAATCTGTAACGTTGAAGGAGCCACATGTGAATATTAAAAACAATAATAGCAGCTAATCATTTACAATCAATAGCAGCTAAATAAAATCATGGTACTATATATGGAGGATATAAGCTGTTCTAACACGTAAGAAAGCATCAGTTTATGTACATATATAAACATATAGATATTGGGTATTGGTCAATTGGGGGTCAGGAGCAGCTATGCTTGTTCACTTAAACACCACTATCATAGATAATCCAATCCCTATATAGTACATATTAACAAATATAACGTATTATTATTCATGATTCCTGGAGTATGGCAAAAAATACCAGAGGACTTAGGACTGTTATAGTGGCAGATAAATGTCATACATAAATAAATAAATAAATAGATGAATAAATATGAGGATGTGAAAAGCAATGGTCAAAGATGGCTCAGGTTCCTGTATAGAATGGTGAAAAGTCCAACATGGTGTTTAACCCTTTAGGTGTTATGGTGTCCAGAGTATAAATCCATCTTGTCTCCAGTCTTAAAAGTCGATTGCCCCGTCGCCTCCTCTTGTCAATGGTGGTAACTGGTCAATTAGCATAGTTTTAAGGCTTGAAACACTATGCTTGTGGCGGGCAAAATGGTGTGCCACTGGCTGATCAGAGTCACCCTTTTTGAGGGCTTCTCTGATCGCACAGCGATGGTTAGCCATACGCTCCCGAAATGTAGTGAACGTTTTTCCTATGTATACAAGGGAGCATGGGCAAATCAACATGTAAATCACGTGGGTACTCATGCATGAGAGTCTGTAGTTGATTCTGTAGCGCTTATTAGTGTGTGGATGTTGAAACGTGTCTCCTTTCAGCATACTGTCACATGTGACACAGTCACCACACTTAAAGCAGCCCTTTTTACTGGATTTTAGCCAGTTGCTCGTCTCATAACACCTAACTGGGTCTGTTTTCACCAGTAAGTCTCTCAAATTCCTAGCTCGGCGATATACCATTCTAGGATGTTGTTTATGCATAAATGGTAAAGACTTATCCGTGTTAATTAAGTCCCAGTGTTTGGAGACTGCTCTCCTAACACTTTGATGCATAGGGTCAAACGTAGTGATAAAGTTGAGTTTTTCCTCAGTCTTTATACTGTCCCTTTTTCTGACCATTGTGTTTTGAAAACGTCCCATGACTTCATCCTTAATCTCTGTGACCATCCTCCTGTCATAACCACGTGTGATCAGTTTGTCAGACATCTCATTTAATTGTGTCTCTCTGTTCAGTGCCTCTGTATTATTGTGTAAGACCCGAGTGAGCTGAGAGGCTACTATCCCCCTTTTTTGATGTGCAGGATGGTAGCTATGTGCGTCTTGCAGGGAATTGCGATCTGTTGGCTTGGTATATAGGGATGTGCCAAACCTACATACCTCCCCATTGATTACTTTGAAGATGTTGAGGTCCAGGAAATGGACCATATCAACATCGTGTTCAATCTTGAATTTGATTGGGACTGTCAGATTATTTAGGCTATGTACCCAAGAAATAAGAGTGTCTGGGGTCCCACGCCAAATCAAAAAGACGTCATCAATAAACCTAGTATAGTACACGACCTCCACCTTGTCCTGGGGTCGCATGACATAGTGCTCATACCAGGACATGTAGAGGTTGGCGTACGTTGGTGCCATTTTTGACCACATAGTGGTCCCTGAGATCTGCAGATAGAAATCTTTTTCGAATTTAAAGTAGTTTTTCTCAAGACAAATCTGTAAGAGTTCAAGCAAAAATTCAATAGGGGGACCGTTGTATTGGTGGGATCCCACCACCATGGACCTGACAGCCTGCACACCACCAACATGAGGAATGGAGGTGTACAGGCTGTCAACATCCATGGTGACTAGGATGTAACCTGGCTGTAAAAAATCAAAAGCAGTCAAAATCCTAATAAGGCTTGGGGAATCCTGTAAATAGGCATATGCACTCTTCACCACAGGCTGAAGGTGGTGGTCAATAAATTTTGCAATGTTTGAAAACAATGAACCCATGGCCGACACAATAGGTCTACCAGGTGGTTGAAAAAGTGTTTTGTGAACTTTGGGCAACAGATATAGCACTGGAGTTATAGGAAAATCTACTGTGAGAAAAGCATATTCATCATCATTTAAGATGCATGCCTCCATTGCAGATCTCAGGGACTGGTCAACCTGTTTCTTAAAGATTGTTGTAGGGTTACCCTTTAAACATGTGTAGACTTTATCGTCAGAAAGTTGGCGCTTTGCTTCCTGACGATAATCATCGTAGTTCATTATGACAATCCCACCCCCCTTATCCGCGGGCCTTATGATAATTGATTGATCATTACTCAGGTCCTTAATTGCTTTAAATTCCTTGGGGGATAGATTGGGGAAACTTGGTGTAATCTGATCTGTATCAATATCATGGCAGATCATACGAGTGTAGCCCTTAATTGTAGAATGAGTTGTAGCAGGTTCAAATGTAGATTTAGGTTTAAATATGGACTCAGTATGAGTAGCTGTCTCTTTGTCTTTGAAAAAATCCTTTAATTTTAACTTCCTCTGTAAGTTATGTGCATCTACGATTTTATTGAACTTATCATTCTTCGGGGTTAGTATAAAAGATAGACCACGGTTTAGCACATTATGCTCAATCTCAGTGAGGCAGCGGTCACTGAGGTTAAACACAATGTCTATTTTTTCTTTTGGTTCCGTTTTCTTGCTGTGTCCCCCCCCCGTCTAATGTGGGGTCTTGTGTTTCTCTTCCTGTATTTGGCATTAGTGGTGGTTTTGCGCTCTGGTCACAACATCAGAAAAAGAAGCCATATTGGATCTTGGGGCCTGTGTATTATTCATTTCATCATTGGCATCGCCCTCAAATGAATCCCCACCACTAGTGTCAATTGTTCCAAGGATATTTTTAGGTTTAATATATCTGCGTCTATTCCTAGATGTGTCATGGTCTTTGCCATATAACTACCTGTACACATTTTTTTCCTATAATCACTCTCTACAGATGCCAGTTTCCTGTTTTTAAAATTGATTAAGTCATTTTTGTATTTTTTGACTTGTGTCTCCAATTTGTTGACCCTATCCTGAGTCTTGTCGCCAACCATGGTCTCATAACTGTGAAGTTTAATAACTTCAATCTCTGTTTTCATTTTGTTTTCTAATATAGTAACCTCCTCTATGACCAGTAAAACCAGGTCATAGGAGCATTTATTCAGTATTGAGCACCACTTGCGACAAAACTCAGGATTGGATCGACCAATAGTAGGGATATTTTTCACCCTAAAGCCCCTAGGAATCTACCTCCGAAACGTCATGCATTTTAAATCTATTTATTAAAGGCTAAGTTTTAACTTTTTTCAGCGAGTGCCTTTTTTCTATTTATATATATATATATATATATATATATATATATATATATATATATATATATTGTGTGTGTATAATATATATACACACATACATACACTCACCTGCCACTTTATTAAGTACACCTTGCTAGTACCGGGTTAGACCCCCTTTTGCCTTCAGAACTGCCTTAATTCTTCATGGCATAGATTCAACAAGGTGTTGGAAACATTCTTCAGACATTTTGGTCTATATTGACATGATAGTATCACACAGTTGCAGCAGATCTGTCGGCTGCACATCCATGATGTGAATCTCCCATTCTACCACATCCCAAAGTTGCTCTATTGGATTGAGATCTGGTGACTATGGAGGCCATTGGATTACAGTGAACTCATTGTCATGTTCAAGGAACCAGTTTGAGATGATTTGAGCTTTGTGACATGGTGCATTATCTTGCTGGATGTAGCCATCGGAAGATGGGTACACTGTAGTTATAAAGTGATTGACATGGTCAGCAACAATACTCAGGTAGGCCATGGCATTTAAATGATGCTCAATTATTACTAAGGGGCCCAAAGTGTGCCAATAAAATATCCCCACACCATTACACCACCACCACCACCAGCCTGAACCATTGACAGGATGGATCCATGCTTTCATGTTGTTTACGCCAAATTCTGACCCTACCATCTAAATGTCAATGCTGAAGTCGAGACTCATCAGGTCATGCAACGTTCTTCCAATCTTCTATTGTACAATTTTGGTGAGCCTGTGCGAATTGTAGCCTCAGTTTCCTGTTCTTAGCTGACACGAGTGGCACCCGGTGTGGTCTTCTGCTGCTGTAGCCCATCTGCTTCAAGGTTTAACATGTTGTGCATTCAGAGATGGTATTCTGCATACCTTGGTTGTAACAAGTGGTTATTTGAGTTACTGTTGCCTTTCTATCCTCTCGAACCAGTCTGCCCATTCTCCTCTGACCTCTGACATCAACAAGGCATTTTCATCCACACAACTGCCACTCACTGGA
Organism: Bombina bombina; assembly: GCF_027579735.1. Lineage (NCBI taxonomy): Eukaryota > Metazoa > Chordata > Amphibia > Anura > Bombinatoridae > Bombina > Bombina bombina. The sequence continues at coordinate 689,544,412 of NC_069502.1, forward strand.
TATTTTCTCTTTTTCGGACCATTCTCTGTAAACCCTTGAGATGGTTGTGCGTGAAAATCCCAGTAGATCAGCAGTTTTTGAAATACTAAGACCAGCCTGTCTGAAACCAACAACCATGCCACATTCAAAGTCACTTAAATCCCCTTTCTTCCCCATTCTATTGCTCAGTTTGAACTTCAGCAAGTCGTCTTCACCACGTCTAGATACCTAAACGCATTGAGTTGCTGCCATGTGATTGGCTGATTAACAATTTGTGTTACCAAGCAATTAAACAGGTGTACCTAATAAAGTGGTCGGTTAGTGTGTGTGTATATATATATATATATATATATATACACCTGTATATATTCATATAGATAAAAAGGTATAGATTTACTGTATATTAAAAACAAATATAATATAAATACTGAATATATATATATATATATATATATAAAGTCAAAGAAGGGATTGCATCATCATACTGTTAGTAAGAGCCACGGTGCGCTGCAAATATTCCTCCAAATAGTATCCAAACAGCAGGCACTCACTGGACTTTATTGTAAAATATAAATACTTTATTGCATCAAGTTAAAACCGACAAACGTTTCGGCACTGCATTGTGCCTTTGTCAATGTCAAAAGAAATACACAATAGCACACAACCAGAGTGCAGCTCCACACCCCAGAACAAATCTCTATATACATATTAAAAACAACATATATATACTTATCAATCACTCTCGAATTTGCCGCCAAACCTCCGTATTGCACTCCAGGAGGTGCACTACTGACGTCACGCTGACACGCTAATCGTGCCTAGCGTGATGACGCATGGCACGACGTTGCCATAGCGACGTCTAAGCGTCCGGCGGTGGAGAAATGGGGAATACCCGATGCTACTGTGCGCATGACAGGAAAAAGGTATAGTGTTTGGAAGAAATGTTGCTAACGGCAACCAATAAACACAATAGTCAGCGAGATCACAGACTCACCGGGTAATCCCTGGCTGGAGGCAGCAGTACTTAAAATCATTCAGACCATGGTACACAATACTGACAGGGTAGTGAATACATGGACTAAGGACAACACTAGCCGGGCAAATAAACGTGTATATCGCATTATTAGCATACTACTATTAGACCAATAGTGTAAAAAATACACATATATGGAAATGTTGCTACACCTGCAGCCCAGAGTTATCCTGTTTAAGTGTCATCCTAGTCCACCCATAGAGAATAGTGGTATGCTAATAATGCGATATACACGTTTATTTGCCCGGCTAGTGTTGTCCTTAGTCCATGTATTCACTACCCTGTCAGTATTGTGTACCATGGTCTGAATGATTTTAAGTACTGCTGCCTCCAGCCAGGGATTACCCGGTGAGTCTGTGATCTCGCTGACTATTGTGTTTATTGGTTGCCGTTAGCAACATTTCTTCCAAACACTATACATTTTTCCTGTCATGCGCACAGTAGCATCGGGTATTCCCCATTTCTCCACCGCCGGACGCTTAGACGTCGCTATGGCAACGTCGTGCCATGCGTCATCACGCTAGGCACGATTAGCGTGTCAGCGTGACGTCAGTAGTGCACCTCCTGGAGTGCAATACGGAGGTTTGGCGGCAAATTCGAGAGTGATTGATAAGTATATATATGTTGTTTTTAATATGTATATAGAGATTTGTTCTGGGGTGTGGAGCTGCACTCTGGTTGTGTGCTATTGTGTATTTCTTTTGACATTGACAAAGGCACAATGCAGTGCCGAAACGTTTGTCGGTTTTAACTTGATGCAATAAAGTATTTATATTTTACAATAAAGTCCAGTGAGTGCCTGCTGTTTGGATACTATATATATATATATATATATATATATATATATATATGTATTTAAAAATAAAAAGATCCTTTTCTTCTATGTGAAGAACATTGAAATGTAAAATATTCGGGCTTAGCACTGTTGTTCTAGGGCAGTGTCTGGCTAGCGCACAAGCAATAAGTGTTCATTTTTGTTTTTGTTTTGTTTTTTAAGCAGCACGCTGCATTGAAGTATATGGGGATTACAGTACTGTTGTTTTAATTAAAAATAGACTATTTTTCTACTATAGGACCCAAAAAACAAACCAAAGACAAATGTAGAGAAGATTGTAAATTACTAATGAAAATGGTAACTTTTAATCTTATTTTTAAAAAATATTAATGGAAGTCTGGATTTCAGAATAATTCTGTGTTTTGGAATTCCGGATTTGAGGATTTGTACTTGTTGTATCTATTGCTAACTATGGATTACAAGTGGAGCACACAAATATTAGAGCTATTGAGCGCTACAGTGCACAAGTTAAATTATTCACTTTCGCTTGTATTACAAATTTAAAGTAAAAAGTTTGCGCACAAGTTAAAGACTAAGGGACATATTTATCAAATTGCGAGCGGACATGATATGATGTAGAGTATCATGTCCGCCGCACTTCTGCAGCATACGCTGTCGGCATTTATCATTGCACAAGCAGCTCCCCAGAACTGCTTGTGCAATACCGCCCCCTGCAGATTCGCGACCATGGGGATTCAATTAACCCGATCGTATTCGGGTTGATTTCTGTCCACCACCTCAGAGCAGGCGGACGAATTATAGAGCAGCGGTCTTTTGATAATTCGGCACCTAAGGCACTAATATCTGCAGGTCAGGAAGCACAGCAACGCTTACTTTCTTTTCTCATAGACTGCTACAGGGTGCACTAGAAAAGCCTCTTCTGGCTTTGTATTGCAAAATAATTCATATACATACACATACAGTCATGGCCAAAAATATTAGCACCCCTGCATTTCTGTCAGATAATGCAACACTTTGTCAAGAAAATTGTTGCAATTACAAATGTTTAGGCATTCTCATGTTTATTTCTTTTGTTTGTATTGGTATGACACAAAAAAAGTGGAGAAAAAAAGCCAAATCTGACACATTCCACGCAAAACTCCAAAAATGGACTGGAAAAAAATGATTGGCACCTTCTCAAAATTGTAAGAAATAATTGCATTCCAAGTTTGTGATGCTCCTGTAATTTGTAATTAAACTCACCTGTATCAATTAATAGGTGCTGCTGACAATATAGAAAATCACACCAGCAACCAGTTAAAATCATGAAAAATTGACTCAACCATTCTGTTGTGTGTCTTTGTGTGCCACACTGAGCATGGAGAAGAGAAAGAGCAGCAAAATTGTCTGAGGATCTCCCGCACCACAAAGATGCAATCTCCACACAAACACCACACTCGCACCCATGTGATCCCACCCCCACACAGCACCCCACAGCGGCCACCACCCCCACCCACACACAACATCCCACAGCGATGCAAACTCCCCCCACACCCACAGCATCCATAGCAATGATATATACATATAGGGTGCTGTGTGTGCAGTGGGGGATCACATCTGTAAGGGTGATGTGTGTGCAGAAGGGGATCACATTTCTATATGGTGCTGAGTACAAGGGGAGCTCAGCTCACTTTATAAAGTTTTTTTATATACAGTATACAACAGAAGTGAGTACACCCCAGTGCAATATCATTTAAATGTCAAATGATTCAAAACTGTATAACCTAACAGTAACTGCATTACGTCTAAGCTTTACAGTAGGGTATTTGCTCTTATGTAAAATTAAAAACTAACAGTTTAGATTTACTATATTAAAAATACTGGCCCCGGGGGATGCTTCCGGGCGGCGGCCATGATGGCTGTTTATTTTAGAGGCTGAAGAGTCTGGCATATATTTCTGCTGCATATAGCCAGTCTATGGTATCACTACTGATCGTATTTGACATATTCTAAAATCACAGATTTCGCTCAACAGTTTGATCTGATTTGTGTTGCTAACGTCAGTCCTGAACTACCGGAACAAGAAGGTATACAGTAGCAACCTAGAAACAGGTCAGACCTTCCTCTAACCCCCCCCCCCCCCCCCACCGGTAATCCGGGTAGAAAGACTTGTTGTGCCGTACATATATTCTTAATTCTCAAAAGAGATTGATCTGCTAAGAGAGACACCCTCACGCTTAAAATTTATTTATATATATTATTTATATATATGGCGGTAACTGTGCGAGAATTAGAAGCATCTATCATTGAGCTACTGGAGAAACATTTTCAAAGGCTCAGCAGGCTTATCGATAACAGCTTTAAACTTGATCTAACCGAAATAGAGGAGGATGGAGAATTTACCTCGACACCCCTTACAGCCTCACGACTAACTGGGAGGATTACGAGCAACCTAGAGCATGGTGAAATAACCAGCCTGAGCGTGGAAGACACTCTTACTCTCACTACGGACAGAAAGATGCAGAGAGATTCCACAAGTCCAGCTGCTGTCTGCAGCGGTCTACACAATTCGAGTGGTGCCATAATTGATGCGGCTGATTCCTGTGAGATAGATCGGGCCAAAGTTTCCCTTCTGCTACACGGAGATCATCAGCAGTGTTTGGCGAGACAGAGCCTAGGTAACTAGATATTGGATGCGGTTATGTTTTCAGATTGTGTCGCAGTTGGCGAAAGTAAAGGTATCACTACTTTGGGACTGCTACATGGATACCCTACAAGAATTGGCCCTCCGGTCAGCGAGGAGATACTTCTGCTTGTATTTTCCTCAGCAGTATACAATTGAGGAGAGAAACCGTATGTATAATTACTGTCTATGGAAGTAATCCACTTAGGTTTGGTGAAAACATTGATACTTAAGGTCCTCAGGCTATTTCTATATGATGATCTATAGATCTGAGACACTCATGAATGGCTCTGCACCTATATTATATGGATGTCAGGTTGAACAGCTATTTTACTCTTCTAGTTCACATACCACTGAAGTTGGCTACCCTATGCAAAGAACAAATACCTCTCCTTATTGTTGATTAATATGTTTCATAGGGCTGATAATATATTCGTATACCCATTATTTGATAGCACTAAGGCAGTGTGAACAATAATGAAAGTGAACAATATTAAAATTGTATTTTCCTCTTCAGTCCCTATCATTTATATGTTATAGCCTTTTTGTGTGAGGTAGAGGTGATTATGTAAGCAGACATGATAGTATCAAAGCTTAAGCTATGATTAGACTAATATCTAGCATGGCTTTCTAGAATTTTCATTTACTTAGACCAGCTGCCTGCGGCCGGGGTAGCTGGATTGTTCTATCCCTTGATAGAAGTTATTTAATGTGCCGTGTTAATAGGAGGTTTTATTCCAGATTTTAGTCATCATTAGTGATGTTTTTTCTATCTGCTTTGCTTTCCTGATGAAAAGGAATACATGCTGCTTGCTTATTGAATTTATTAGAGATGTATACAGCTTCTATCAAGATAATCTACACCTTATATTTAAAGCAGCAAAAAAATGCCAGCAAGCCTCAAGGCGTTGAAAATAAAAGTTCTTTATTGGAGAAAGGTATTTAAAACAGCATAAAAGTATAAATCCCAAGCATCAGTGGTAGAAACAAGTCCTACGCTTTTCGGCAGCCCCCTGCCTTATTCATGGACATCAAGAGATGTATACAGCTTCTATCAAGATAATCTACACCTTATATTTAAGCCTATATGCTGTTGGTTCAAGCTTGTATAGAGGATGTCTTAGTTGAATATATTAACCCCCCTCTGTCATTCGTAAGTAAAGTGCTTTCTTTCTTTAATCTCTAAGCTAAAATTTTAATGGGCACAGGGTCTGAGAATCTTGATAAAGCGTTGATATTAATAGTTCCATATAATCCTATTCTATATAGTAAAAAAATACAGATTCATAATCTGAGATCCAAACGTGGTCTCTTACTGATTATAGTTGCCTTCTATACCGTTACAATTTTATTTTATGATATTATGAGGTCCAAGAGTGGCCTTGAAAGGTTTATTTTTAGATGGCGTATAGTTTGTGGGTATTAATTGTGCATACTAATGTTTGCAGTTGTCTTGTGTCCATGTTTGAGGATAGTTGGATTCATAAAAATCATTTTACTCTGTGTAACCTTGCTTGAATAACTTATATTGCCATACATGTTTTGTATACCTTGAATGAATCTCAATAAAAAATGTTTAAAAAAAAAAAAAAAAAAAGAGAACATCCTAGGACTGGTACGTAACAGAAATTATCTATCTATCCACCTATCTATTTTTTATCTATATTTCTACTGTTATTTTGATAAATTAACCAGGAGTTCAATAGATTAAAAGTAAATAACTAAAGGGTTTACCATGTCTGATATTAACCAAAAATAAATAAAAATAGATTTAAGGCAAAAAAATAAATAAAATACTGGCCCCAAAGCAGGAAATTAATGCAACAAAAGTCAGTGCACCTTTCATTACTGAGATTCAAATCTTTTATTTTATTCAATATTTTGCATAACCACCTTTATTTCTGATGACAGACTCAATCCTGCTTGGCATGGAGGAAACCAGTGTCGTACAAATTTCTGGAGAGATGTTTTGCTCTTCTTTAGAGATCATTTTTTTCAGCTGCTCTTTGCTGAGGGGTTGTGTTGCTCTACCATTCTCTTTAAAATACCCCAAAGGTGTTCTACTGGATTCAAGTCAGGCGACATACTTGGCCATAGGTTTCACTTGTTTCTCCTTTAGAAACTCCTTTGTGATTTTGGCCTTGTGCTTTGGATCGTTATCATGCTGGAATATTCGTCCTCTGCCAAACTTATGGAGACTGGGAGTCATCTTGTCAGCCAGTATTTTGGTATATTGCAGGCATTCATGATGCCATCTATAAATGTCATCTCCCCAACACCTTTTGCAGTCATGCAGCCCCATATTGTCACACTCCCACCTCCATGATTCACTTTTGGGACTATGCATTCACTGTAATAATCCTGAACAGGTTCACACCAAACATGCTGCACCCCATCTAAGCCGAAAAATTGTATCTTGGTCTTGGCCATCGAATAATGTGCTCCCAATATTCATCAGGCTGTTCATGTTGTTTAGCAAGGTTTAATCTCACAGTTTTGTGCAAGCAAGGGTTTTTTCCTTGGATGCTGTCCATAGAAGTTGACATTATGCAATGTCCTTAGCACTTTCTGAGCTATCACAGAAACTCCAATTTCTATCGATAATCCCTGAGCCAAATCTGAAGCACTTGCCTTGATGAAAATCTGAACTTGCCTGTTTTTCAGAGCTAAATTGTGCAAGTAGCGCACTGTCTGTGGCATCATTTTAGGAGGACAGCCACTGCGGCTCTAATTTTTGGCTCTGTGTATTGTTCTATATCTCCTGATTACTGCTGCAACTGTGTTTTGACTGATTTTTAGTTGGTCACCAATCTTCCTGTATACTTTTCCATCTTTGTGAAGTCTCACAATCAGATTTTTTAATTCCTCTGGCAATTCTTTGCCATGTGGAGACATGATGCAAACTTTCAGATAGACACAGCCCATTGTTCAAAAAATTAGACTGATCTGGTAACTATGCTCATGCAATTAGGCTAATTGGAAATCATAGGAGTACTCAATTTTGTTTCAGTGATCTTACCACAGGTGTATTCACTTTTGTTGCATTAAGTTTCTACTTTGGGGGCTGTATTTTCAATATAATCTTTCTAAAGTATTTATTTTTGATTGTTTATAATAGTAAATACTCTACTTGTCAACTTAGAAATAAAAACAATTATGGAGAGGTGATACAATTTTGAATAATTTGATATTTAAGTGATATTGCCCAGGGGTAGGGCTTCCACTAGAAATCTTGCCCCGCCCCCATGGAATGGAATTTAATGAAGGGGGGGGGGCAAAATAAATAATGAATTATATTGCAGTATATAAAATGTATCACTTTAAATTACTATCTCAAAGTTATGGAGAAGACTGTCCCTTTAAGGGCACATTTTAGAGTGCTGCAGAAGGAATATATGATATACTATTAATATTCTTATCCTAAGCCCTTTAAACATAGGGCTCATATGGACAAGTTGAACGGCCAGTTATCTAATAAATCAGGTGCCGCAGTGACAGTGGCAGCTGTAATTTACAATCTCTGCTCTGTGAACTTAACCCTAAAAGCTAGCTGAGCTCTGCACTTAGTTTTATGTGCAGAGTTTCGTGTAGTGTTAAATTCATACAGCAAGGAGTTTAAATTATAGCTGCCAATTTCACTGCAGCAACTGATTTATTAGTTAGATAGCTGGCATGAAGGAGGCTATGTGCTGGCACTTTATAGTGTGACTCTGGAGTCTGGATGCAGATCAGGGTGCCAACCAGGATCTGCAGGGGCGGAGCTTCTACCTGTCCGTAGAAAGTGGAGGCTGAGCATACACAGACAGCTGGGTAGCAGGCAGGCTCCTCACACACAGATACTGGGTGTCTGCTGGCTCTCTCCCATCCATGTATTCATAGATGCAGGCACCTACCCGAACAGCAGGGGAGTAGCCTGTGAGGAGACAGCAGAGCCGCAGGCTAGGCAGGCAGGGGAACAGTTTGTTACACTAGCAGTGACTACAGTGAAAGAAAAGCTATCCATTTTGCACATAAACAGCAGTGCAATATATAATTGACTCAATTATATGTTGTACTGCTGTTTTAGGTGCCAAAGGGATAGCTACAGGAATCCAGTAAGAGGGCACGTACAGCAAACTAGCAAAGCATCCAGCTGCACCGGGATAACTCCTATAAGCAGTGTATGGAAGTAAGGCGTGATATTTACAGTTATACTAACAGTTAACACAGCTATGGTTACCAGCTCCTTACCTGATGATGATGATCCAGACCAGTCTCCAGGGGCTGAGGCTCTGACTGTGTCAAGTTCAACACTGTCAAGTGCGTGCCTGCATGTGATGATCATGTTTGCCTATGTCCCGCGAACGCTATTGTCCCGCCCCTTCTCTCCGCCCCCTAATCAATCACAAAAATCAAACTTGAAATGAGTGTGACAGTCAGCCAGAGTCTCGAGCCGCGGGTGGGCGGGGCTTGTGCGAGTGACGTCATCGTCACTACCGGGCCCGGCTTATAATGTTTTTTTTTTTAAATTGTAAATAAATTGCTATGTTGGAAGTGGCCTCGGGGCCCCTCATCCCGGCCGGGCCCCTGACTGTTGTCACCTGTCACCCCCTGATGGCGGCCCTGCCCAGGGATGTACTCACTTCTGTTGTATACTGTAGGCTCTAAATCAGTTCTATAGGATGCAGTGTGTATAAGGGGAGATCACATCATTACGGGTACAGTGTGTATAAGGGAAGATAACATCACTATGGACACTGCGAGCACAATGGGAACCCACACCACCACAAGATGTTGCGTGTACACAAGGGGCTACAATCGCCATGAGGCACTGCGTGCACAAGGGGAGACCACACAAACACGAGTGCAATGTCCACAAGGAGACCACATCTCCACGTGTGCAGTGTGTAACATGGGAAACCACCGCGTGCAGCCTCCACAAGGGGAGCCCACACCAACAAGGGTGCACACACCCAAACAGACCAAAACAACAAGCTGCGCGAGAGTGAAAGTGCACCCCCGCCACTCCCAACACCCGACACAGGCTCAGTCCTTCTCTGTACCCATTTCTCCACCAATGCATAACGGGCAAGCAGCTGCTCTATCAAAACTAAACTAAGAGAATAGGTTTATAAGAAAATAAACCTAAAAGTATGTGTTTTTTTCTGAAAATTAAATAAGACCTTCTGGCGCACTAAGTGAAAATTAATAGGACCTGAAAGGGTTAAGGATCGTTAGATCTGAAATGTTGTAGATCTTGTCACAGTCTGCAATAAATTGCATATAACTACAGTGCTGCAGTACACTCGTTTTTTGGATACATATGTTTGAGGCTTTTTTTTTGTTTGAAGCCTTACAGCGTACAGGTTTGTGTTATCCTGGTGCTAGAGGTCATGGACTCACTGTGCACAACATTGTCAAGAAGTTTACAGCCCATGGCACTGTAGCTAATCTCCCTGGATGTGGACGAATGAGAAAAATGTATCAAAGATTGCAACAAAGGATTGTTCAAATGGTGGATAAAGAACCCCAATCAACTTTCAGACAAACTCAAAATGACCTTCAGGCACAGGGTACAAATGTGCCAGCTTGCACTATATGTCGCCATCTGAATGAAAAGAAATGCTATTGTAGGAGACCCAGTAGGACCCCACTGCTGACACAGAAACATAAAAAAGCCAGACTGGAGTTTGCCAAAACTTACCTGAGGAAGCCAAAATCCTTTTGGGAGAATGTGCTGTGGACAGATGAAACAAAATTACAGCTTTTTGGTAAAGCCCATTATTCTACTGTTTTCAGAAAAAGAAATGAGGCTTTTAAAGAAAAGAATACAGTCCCTACAGTTAAACATGGTGGAGGTTCACTGATGTTTTATGGTTGCTTTGCTGCTTGAGGCACTGGATGGCTTGATTGTGTGCATGGCATTATGAAATCTGTAGACTACCAAAGAATTATGTGGTATAATGTAGGGCCCAGTGTCAGAAAGTTGGGTCTCCGTCAGAGGTCATGGGTCTTACAGCAGGACAATGACCCAAAGCACACGTCAAAAAGCACCCAGAACTGATTTAAGACAAAGCGCTGGAGAGTACTGAACTGGCCAGCAATGAGTCCAGATTTCAATCCCAAAGAGCCCCTGTGGAGAGAGATCAAAACAGCATTTGGTAAAAGGAACCCTTCCAATCTGAGAGATCTGGAGCAGTTAACGAATGTGGTCAAAAATTCCAGTAGAGAGGTGTAAGAAACTAATTTATAATTACAGGAAGCGATTGATTTCACTTATTTTTTTCAAGGGCTTTGCTACAAAATATTAAATTGAGGGTGCCAATAAATTTTGTCCAGTCCATTTTTGGAGTTTTGCGTGTAATGTGTCAGATTTGGCTTTTTTTCCTCCCATTTTTTTTATGTGTCATACCAATACAAACAAAATAAATAAACATGAGAATGCCTAAACATTTGTAATTGCAACAATACAGGGGTGCCAATATTTTTGGTCATGACTGTATGTATATATATATATATATATATATATATATATATATATGTTGCTACAAGTCACATTATTGCTATATTACTAAATGTATAACTCATTATCAGAGGTCTGGTGGTTTAGGGTTTTATTGGGAATGGAAGGTTTGCATTGGGGTGTTTGTGTTTAAGCATTAAACAGCAGAAGGGGATTTTTTTTAGCATTGGGATTATGGTGGTTAGGGGATCAATAAAAGAGAGGGTGGTTTTAGCTCTGATGGTTGTAGTGGTTATGGTGTCAACAGCTAAGAGCAGTATGCAGCTATATGGCTTTGTGGGGGTTAGCATTTGGGGGGTTGTAGTTCTGGAGAATGAATTGCAACGGGGGTTTGGCATTTAGGGGTTAATAGCTCTTAAGGACTTTAGTGCTAATGGTTAAAAGGAATATTAAGCAGTGCTACTTTAGTAAAAATAAATATGTTAATTCAAAGTAAACATAAAAAGTAAACAACTTATTTGTTTTCTAACAAAGGGCCTGATATTCAAAACCTCTCTGCTCAGGCAAGATTATCTGAGAAGACTCATCGGTACAGCGAGGCCTTTAAAAAAAAAAAATAGAAACACAAATTTCATCTTAAGAAATGTTTATGTTGCTGTGTAGTGTTATTTACTAATACTTTACAGCAGTTCCTACTGCACACAAAGATCCGTGGCTGCAGATACAATAAAAGGGGAGAAGACAGGATATAAGACACTTTGAAGCCAGTTGCAGGCAGTAATTGCAATCTCCAGCCGCTAAGACATCTAAAGGCAAAAAAAATATATATCGGAGCACTCAAAAAACCACGGGTCGGGACCCACTACTGGGTCGCAACATCAGGTTTTCTGACTTGTGTGTGTTGTAGGAGAAGTTGTGTGTGTTATATAATAGTTTGTGTGTGTTGTATGAGTGTGTTCGTGTGTTGTATGAGAGTATGTGGTGTGTGTATGTGTAATATGAGAATGTATGTGTGTGTTGTATGAGTGTGTGTGGTGTGTGTGTCTAATCTATGCAAGTGCATGTGGTGTGTGTATGTGTAATATGAGAGTCTATGTGTGTGTTGTATGAGAGTGTTTTGTATGAGTGTATATGTTGTATAAGAGTGTGTGTATTGTATAACAGTGTGTGTTATAACCCTTTACAACACTTTCAAATTTGACTACAATCAGGTATAAAAGTATGCACACATTTTACTCACTTTGCCAAATATTGCAGCTATCTTGTATATTATTCAGAAATTTTCAGACGAAGCATAAAAATAGAGTAGCAAAGGTATGTGGTTTCATGGCACTGGGTCTTGGGAAAGAAAATTTGAAGAACCTTGCATTATAATACAAGGTCTTAAAAAAATACCAAAGAATTTGTGTGATTTTTCTCCATGCCGGCAAGGTTTTGAATATCAGGCCCAAAATTAGCTGACATAAGTTGCATTATGCCTCTTCTGAGAATGGGCAAAACTGACTCCCTGTTTATCTAGTGTTCACTTAATAGTAAACCAGCTCATGTTACTCTAAATGTTTTATGACATCAAGATAGATATGCTTTGCTGTAAAGACCACAGCCCCTTTGTAGGGCTGTGACAGGAACTAATGGACACTGAAAAATAAAGTTTAAAAAAAATAAAATGATACTAAACAATTTAAAATGATGAATAATACATATTGCCATGATTTCTATTAAAGGGACAGTCAAGTCCAAAAAAAACTTTCATGATTTAAATAGGTAATGTAATTTTAAACAACTTTCCAATTTACTTTTTTTTGCCAATTTTGCTTTGTTCACCTTGTATTCTTCGTTGAAAGCTAATTCTAGGCTGTTCATATGCTAATTTCTTAGACATTGAAGACTACCTCTAATCTGAATGCATTTTGACTACTAGAGGACATTAGTTCTTGTGTTTCATATAGATAACATTGAGCTCATGCACGTGAAGGTAACCTGGAGCCAGCACTGATTGGCTAAAATGCATGTCTGTCAAAAGAACTGAAATAAAGGGGCAGTTTGCAGAGGCTTAGATACAAGGTAATCACATAGGTAAAAACTGTATTTCTATAACAGTGTTGATTATGCAAAATTGGGGAATGAGTAATAAAGGGATTATCTTTCTTTTTAAACAACAATAATTCTGGTGTAGACTGTCCCTTTAAGTATGAGCCACGGCTTAGTCCTTAGCCACACTACTCTTACCTGTGGAACTGGAGTGGGAATTTGCGCTAAAGTCATGGTGGCTGCTTCGGTTTAGCGTGGCCAGCAGTGCCAGGTATGCTGTTTGACCCCAGTGTTGAAGTGCCTTGAAGTTAGCATGCAAAAGATAGATTTATCAGTTATGTGTCTTGTGTCTTCAGTTTCCTGGCACCAACACTGTATGGGAGGTGAGGGCATTGTTGACATTTACTCAGTGCTGGTTTATTCCTACGGAGATCCTGGTGTCTCTGTTTTTGACCTGCCCTTTTGGTTCTGACACTGGTGTTTACCCTTTTATTGGTTATTTGTAGAGTGCCAGCAGATATCCTTGCTCAAGTCTATTGTTTAACCCCGGCTGTACTGTGAATTACAGAATGATTATTTAGCTAAAGAATCCTGGAACTGTTTGCCGAGTACTTTTTTTCCTGAAACTTCCTTTTGTTGTTATGACTGGTTCCAACTATCTGTTTGGCTTTCCCAGATTTGCCTGTTGAACGCTTCTGTCTACTAGAAGCTGTTTCAAATCCAGATCTGCTCAGAGCCTGCCATAAACCTCCTGTTTCCAGTCTTCAAACCAGGTATTAATTATTTATTGTATAGTTCACTGGTTACAAGTGGTTTAAGGCTTAAAGGGACAGTCAACTCCAAAATTGTTATTGTTAAAAAATATAGATAATCCCTTTATTACCCATTCCCTAGTTTTGTACAGTCAACATGGTTATATTAATATATTTTTAACCTCTGTGATTTCCTTGTATCTAAGCCTCTTTTGACAGCCCCCTGATCACATGGCTATTTATGTATTATCTATTGACTTGCATTTTAGCCAATTAGTGCAGTGTCATGCACAACTCCAAGGGAGAGAGCACAATGTTATCTATATGGCTCGCATGAACAAGCAGTCTCCTGTTGCGAAAAGCTAATAAAAAAGCATATGATAAGAAGCTGTCTGTATTGGCTTAGAAACAGGCAGCAATTTAGAGGTTTAAATGTTATAAAGTGTATTAATATAGCAATGTTGGTTGTGCAAAGCTGGGGAATGGGTAGTAAAGTTGTTGTCTATCTTTTTAAATAATAAGAATGTTGGTGTTGACTGTCCCTTTAATTAAGGTTTAGGTGGTTTTAGCAGTGGGAAGGGTGTGTCAATTTAGGGGCTAAATGCGTTGGGAAGTCTGGTAGTTTCAGGTTCATTACAGTGCGCTCAGCTAGACTTTAGTGCTGGAGAGTAGCACTCGCAGTAACAATAGTCACCTGCTTTTAAACGCATTGAGCATGCAACAATCAACTTATAATATCCAGGGAAATGTAGTAAGCGTGATAATGAACATTTACATTGTAGGTTGGGATGCGCTAGTTTAGCTGTGTGCATGAAACAGATCTTTAGTTAAACTTTGTAACCATATTTGACTATATCTTCTAAATTAGAGAGATAATATACCAGCTTGAACATGAAAGCATTCTCCCAACAATACTGCACCCACCTGGCGGTCTATTACCCTTACATGCATTCTAATTTCACATTTTCTAAACCGTAACATGCACCTAAAGAATTCTAAAATGGCTTTGTATGTCTGGAACAATGATTATGCAGAAAAGCATTTTTCAGTAAGCTATATTCTATGATAAAATGCAAATTATTGCTCCTGAACCAGCATTTAGGTTTTTCAGATAGACTGGCCTAATGGTGAAGGGACATGGACAAGAAATCCAACATTTTTAATCCATGATTCATATGCAGCATATATTTTTAAACAATTTCCAATGTAGTTCTGTTATCAATTTTTGCTTCATTCTCGTGGTATCCTTTGCTGAAGGTGAAGAATTGCACTCAGTCAACGACAAGGGGCATATATGTGCAATATAACAATAAAGGAGAGCGGAGCACCGGCTTCAATAAAATCTTGAGTGCTTTATTCCTTTGTAATTAAAAGCCTAGAAACACATAGTGGATGAAAAACAAAGGAGTCAGCAAACCCAGCTGACGCATATCGACTATACGCCGTTGTCAAAAGCTGATAGTGCACAGGAGAGTAATCCCACCTTTTAAAAGTAACAGATTGACTCCTATTATTAATTCCTTTTAACTCTTTCATTGCTCATATCGGTATTGAATAACTTAAGTAAAGCCCTTTACAATACAAACTTCTTCACACTTGTATATATATATATATATATATTACCAGAAATGCTGGTGAGGTAATATAATATCTCATAGGAAGGATTACCAGAGCAGGCAAAATGCAGATATGCAAATATTAAAAACATTGTTATACATGTAATTGGATGTTAATTAGGTGAAACATACTCTTGATTTACAGAAAAAGACCATGGGGTCAATTTATCAAGCTCCGTACGGTTCTGGAGGGGGCGGTATTGCACCAGCAGTTCACAAGAACTGCTGGTGCAATGATAAATGCCGACAGCGTATGCTTTCGCCATTTATCGATGTGCAGCAGACATGATACGCTACATCGTATCATGTTCGCTCGCGCATTCATAAATTGACCTCCATAAAAGAACATTATTCAAAATTATGTATAGATGTATTTTATTCCAATATGAGTAAGTTGCTATTATTAATATTATTAACAGGAATATCTTCCTTATTAGTTACTCATACAGGAAAACTGTACATGACAAAGAATTGCTAAATCACATAAACATATCCTTAATCTAGTGGCGAATATAGAATAGAAGCCAGAATACAAATAGATGACAGTAGATGTTAAAGCCCTGTATTCTGTATACTTTCAACTATTTGTATTCTGGCTTCTATTCTATATTCGCCACTAGATTAAAGGGACATTAAACACTTTGAGATGGTAATATAAAATGATAAATTGTATATAATAAAACAACTCTGCAATATACTTTCATTATTTATTTTGTCCTCTTTGCCTGTAATTCCATTCTGAAAATATGAGCTTTTCAGTTCCTGTTAGAAAAGTGCAGAACACTGTTAAATCCAGCACAACCATTGGCTGCACACTCTAGTGACCTATTTATAACTGACCCTAATTGACCACAGCAGAGAAGGTAACACAAGTTACAACATGACAGCTCCCAGTGTTTTATAGACACTAAAACTTTACACTTATTTTGTCACTTTTTAAACAACTAATGAAACTTTAAAAAATACATCTACATGTTAGTCATGGACTAATCTTTTCTTTGAATGCATCATTCTATCTAGCAAGTATTTAGTGTTTAATGTCCCTTTAAGGATATGTTTTGTATCCCTTACGTAACTCCACAGCTCCAATACCATGGGTTGCAGAATCAAGTCAAGCCATTCTGACACATGTTCCAACAGTGATCCTATGCTGCTCACAATAGGCCTCCCCACCACAATATCCAAGGATTTTTGTACCTTTGGGAAGTGGTTAAATACTGGGACTGTGGGGTGTGGGACAAACAAATAATCACCTGTTTCTTTGTCAGTGTAGCCCTTTTCCATACCATTGTCGATTAAATCTTTTAATTTCCTACTGAAAATTCTTGTAGGGTCAGAGCCCAATACTCTGTAGTCATGAGTGTTATTGAGCTGCCTAAGGGCCTCATTGACAAAAGGCAGTAGTCTCTCCCAGTCCAGGAGACCATAACTGGGTTGCTAAAAACAAACAGTAGAGTCCCATTAGGTATTGGTATATCCCCTCTTTTTTCTGAAGGCTTAAATAAAAACAGAATTTATGCTTACCTGATAAATTACTTTCTCTTGCGGTGTATCCTTTACTTGTGGGATATTCTCATTCTCTACAGGAAGTGGCAAAAAAAGCACACAGCAGAGCTGTCCATATAGGTCCCCCTCTAGCTCCACCCCCCAGTCATTCGACCAAAGGTTAGGAAGAAAAAGGAGAAACCATAGGGTGCAGTGGTGACTGTAGTTTAAACAAAAAAATTTCACCTGACTTAATTGCCAGGGCGGGCCGTGGACTGGATACACCGCAAGAGAAAGTCATTTATCAGGTAAGCATAAATTCTGTTTTCTCTTGCAAGGTGTATCCAGTCCACGGATTCATCCTTTACTTGTGGGATACCAATACCAAAGCTTTAGGACACGGATGAAGGGAGGGAACAAGGCAGGTACCTTAAACGGAAGGCACCACTGCTTGCAAAACCTTTCTCCCAAAAATAGCCTCCGAAGAAGCAAAAGTATCGAATTTGTAAAATTTTGAAAAAGTATGCAGTGAAGACCAAGTCGCTGCCTTACAAATCTGTTCAACAGAAGCCTCGTTTTTAAAACCCCATGTGGAAGCCACTGCTCTGGTAGAATGAGCAGTAATAGTTTCAGGAGGCTGCAGGCCAGCAGTCTCATAGGCCAAACGGATGATGCTTTTCAGCCAAAAGGAAAGAGAGGTAGCAGTCGCTTTCTGACCTCTCCTCTTACCAGAATAGATAACAAACAAGGAAGATGTTTGTCTGAAATCCTTAGTTGCTTGCAAATAGAACTTTAGTGCACAAATTACATCAAGATTGTGCAACAGACGTTCCTTATTCAAAGAAGGATTAGGACACAGAGAAGGAACAACTATTTCCTGGTTAATATTCTTATTAGAAACCACTTTAGGAAGGAAACCAGGTTTGGTACGCAAAACTACCTTATCTGCGTGGAACACCAGGTAAGGTGAATCGCACTGTAAGGCAGATAATTCTGAGACTCTTCGAGCAGAAGAGATAGCTACCAAAAACAAAACTTTCCAAGATAACAACTTAATATCTATGGAATGTAAAGGTTCAAACGGAACCCCTTGAAGAACTGAAAGAACTAGATTTAGACACCATGGTTTATAGACAGGCTTGATTCTGACTAAGGCCTGTGCAAACGCTTGAACGTCTGGAACCTCTGCCAGACGCTTGTGTAAAAGGATAGACAGAGCAGATATCTGTCCTTTTAAGGAACTAGCTGACAATTCTTTCTCCAAACCTTCTTGGATAAAAGACAATATGATGGGAATCCTAATCTTACTCCATGAGTAACCCTTGGATTCACACCAACAAAGATATTTCCGCCATATCTTATGGTAGATTTTCCTGGTGACAGGCTTTCTCGCCTGAATCAGGGTATCTATAACTGACTCAGAGAAACCACGCTTTGATAGAACTAAGCGTTCAATCTCCAAGCAGTCAGACGTAGAGAAATTAGATTTGGATGCTTGAATGGACCCTGAATTAGAAGATCCTGCCTCATTGGCAGTGTCCAGGGTGGGACAGATGACATGTCCACTAGGTCTGCATACCAAGTCCTGCATGGCCACGCAGGCGCTATAAGAATCACCGAAGCCTTCTCCTGCTTAATTCTGGCGACCAGACAAGGGAGAAGGGGAAACGGTGGGAAAACATAAGCCAGATTGAAGGACCAAGGCGCTGCTAGAGCATCTATCAATACCACCTTGGGGTCCCAGGACCTGGCCCCGTAGAGAGGAAGTTTGGTGTTCTGACGGGACGCCATCAGATCCAACTCTGGAGTGCCCCAAAACTGAGTCAGCTGGGCAAATACCTCCGAGTAGAGTTCCCATTCCCCCGGATGAAAAGTCTGACGACTCAGGAAATCCGCCTCCCAGTTGTCTACTCCTGGGATGTGAATTGCTGAGAGATGGCAGGAGTGATCCTCCGCCCACCTGATTATTTTGGTTAATTCCTTCATCGCTAGGGAACTCTTTGTCTGCCCCCTACTAGATCCGGTCCCGGATCGGGGGCTACCCCTTCATGCTGTCTTAGTAGCAGCTGCAGGCTTTTTGGCCTGTTTACCCTTGTTCCAGCCCTGGTAAGGCTTCCAGGTTGCCTTGGGCTGTGAAGCGTTACCCTCTTGCTTTGCAGCTCTAGAGGCTGAAGCGGAACCGCTCCTGAAATTACGAAAGGAACGAAAATTAGCTTTGTTTTTAACCTTAAAGGGCTTGTCCTGAGGGAGAGCATGGCCCTTTCCCCCGGGGATTTCTGAAATAATCTCTTTCAATTCTGGCCCGAAAAGGGTCTTACCTTTGAAAGGGATATTTAATAATTTGGATTTTGACGACACATCGGCCGACCATGACTTGAGCCAAAGCGTTCTGCGCACCATAATGGCGAAACCTGAATTTTTTTCCGCTAACTTAGCTAGTTGCAAAGCGGCATCTGTGATAAAATAATTAGCCAGCTTTAGAGCCTTAATTCCATCCATAATTTCGTTGTATGAGGTCTCCGTCTGGAGCAAATCCTCCAGCGCCTCAAACCAGAAAGCAGCTGCAGTAGTTACAGGAATAATGCAGGCAATAGGTTGGAGAAGAAAACCTTGTTGAACAAAAATTTTCTTAAGTAAACCCTTTAACTTTTTATCCATAGGGTCTTTAAAAGCACAACTGTCTTCAATTGGTATGGTTGTGCGTTTAGCAAGCGAAGAAACAGCCCCCTCTACCTTAGGGACCGTCTGCCACGGGTCCCGTATGGGGCAGTTATGGGGAACATTTTCTTAAAAATAGGGGGGGAACAAAAGGGACACCTGGTCTATCCCACTCCCTAGTAACAATATCCGCAACCCTCTTAGGGACCGGAAACGCATCAGTGTATACAGGGACCTCTAGGTACTTGTCCATTTTACACAATTTCTCTGGGACCACCATAGGGTCACAATCATCCAGAGCAGCTAATACCTCCCTGAAATACGCGGAGGTGTTCCAATTTAAATTTAAACGCTAATGTATCTGAATCTGCCTGATGAGAAACCTTTCCTGAATCGGAAATTTCTCCCTCAGGCATCAAGTCCCTCACTCCCACTTCAGAGCGTTGTGAGGGTACATCAGATAAGGCTACCAAAGCTTCAGATTGCTCATAATCTGTTCTTAGAACAGAGCTATCACGCTTTGCAGGAAAAACTGGCAGTTTAGATAGGAAGGCCGCAAGGGAGTTATCCATGACTGCCGCTAGTTGTTGCAATGTAATAGGGGCAGACGCACTAGAGGTACTAGGCATCGCTTGAGCTGGCGTAACAGGTTGTGACACATGGGGAGAGGTAGACGGACTATCCTCATTACCTTCAGTCTGAAAATCATCTAGGGACACACTTTTAAGTGCAACAATATGATCTTTAAAGTGTCTAGACACATTAGTGCAATTGGGACACATTCTGAGAGGGGGTTCCACCATGGCTTCTAAACACATTGAACAAGGATTTTCCTTGGTCTCAGACATGTTTAACAGACTAGTAATATGTACAAACAGGCTTAGAAATCACTTTATACAAATAAGATACACAATTTGAAAAAACGTTACTGAGCCTTTAAGGGATAAAAAGAGCACACAATTTTACAAAACAGTGAAAAATGTAGCAATCCTTTTGAAATTTTCACAGTATGTACCTAAAGCCTTAATAAGATTGCACCACAATTTGCAAAACGATTAACCCCTTAATGCCCAAACCGGAGCAGCCTAAAGCCAACAACCGGTTAAATTATTACAGCACCTTGCCACAGCTTACTGCTGTGGCCCTACCTGCCCTTAGGGATCAGTTTTGGGGGAATGAAGTTCTTTTAGGCCCTCAAACAGCAGCAGGACCCTCCATGTGAAGCAGCATGAACTTGTCTTTCAATTCTAACTGCGCATCTGAGGCGCGAAATTAGGCCCCTCCCACTCGACTCCGGAGCTATGAGGCCTACAAAAGTTACTTCTAAGTGAATAAATTTTAGCCATGTGGGTAATAACCCCAGAAAACTCAAAAGTGCTTTAAAAGTGTCTCCCAACGAGTATTTCTTAAGTAAAATAATCGATTGCCCTAAGTTAGTGTCAACCAGCATAATTAGCCCTGTTATGTAAGCATTCAATTCTTTACTAAGTCTCAAACCATATCTTACCCTCCCCACATGGGGATATTGTCAGTCTTCTAGCATTATCTCAGTCTTGTCTAGAAATAAATGACTGAACATACCTCATTGCAGTCAAGCCTGCCAACTGAAGTTTTCTCCTCCTGTGTGGGAACAGCAATGGATTTTAGTTACAACATGCTAAAATCATCTTCCTCTCAGCAGAATTCTTCATCTTTTTTCTGCCAGAGAGTAAATAGTACAAACCGGTACCATTTAAAAATAACAAACTTTTGATTGAAGATAATAAAACTACAATTCTAACACCACGTTCACTTTACCCTCCCGTAGAGAGACCCTAGTGCTTAGAGCCGGCAAAGAGAATGACTGGGGGGTGGAGCTAGAGGGGGAGCTATATGGACAGCTCTGAGGTGTGCTCTCTTTACCACTTCCTGTAGGGAATGAGAATATCCCACAAGTAAAGGATGAATCCGTGGACTGGATACACCTTGCAAGAGAAAGCTTCTTTTTAATGTGAATTGAGGGAACTGAATGATATCGCCTTCGATTTGGGGCTAAAAATGTATGACATGATTAAGTATAAAATTATTATGTACAGTATATTTCTCACCCATTAGCATTTTTTTTTTTTAAATAAAGTTTTTTTATTGAGACAAAGAATACAATAATAAACAGCATCATCATGGATTACAAGATACATTTGTTGGTGTATGAGGACAGAGCATATTATATTATATGTCAAAATGAATCAGACTGGTATATGTGGAAGTCAAAATAGGAGGAATGAAGTCGCCTCTATGATGATGAAGGGAGAGGGTCTCATTTTCGGGGAGTGGTTTAGAATGAGAAAGCATCGGGCAGTTATATCCATTATGGGAAGCAATGTAATAGGTTTTAAGGTTTTAGAAAATGCGGTGTAAGAAAAGAGTTGGATATAACTGAGTAGTAGTTACTTCTTTTCTGTTCTTTAGGGATTTGGGGATTCAGTGGTCCAGAGCTGCTCTGGTTAAAAAAAAGACAAGAAGGAAATAGGGATAAGGATAGAGGAAAATTAAATGTGGGGGGTGGAGAAAAGTGTGTCTAGGCTCAATTGTGTTAAATGTAAACAAAAATGTGTGAGCAAGCAGGTATCTAAGCGGTTTAGGATGAGTAGTTAAGGGAGAACTATGTATGAATGTGTAGAGAATAGCTGGGGGATGAGAGTAATAAGGGTGTAACTGAGGGGAGAGGCACAGAAGCAAAAGAACCCCCCAGTTTGACAATGATGTAGTGAACGGATAAGGAAGATTGGGTTTAGGCTTGTAGAAGTTAAATTAGTTTGAGGTGTAGAAAAGTATAAGGGGGATGCAGTCGGAAGAGTGATTGATCCATGTACTATGTAAGAAGCCTGGTAAAAGAAAGTGCAAAAACGACTTGCATGAAACTCAAACAGTAGTATTAACAGAACTAAATAGCAAACACTAGCTATATTTCCAATAATAACTGAATACTTTGAAATATATAGAAGAGGACCTAGGCAAAATAACAAAGTAAGAAATAACATTTTGCTAAGCCCTAGTTAGGTACGTTACATATCTTTCACATTGTCCATATACCTTATCTATTTCGGAGGACAGGTGTAGTTCTCAAATATGATATAATTAACAAGGATGAAGAACTAAAGAAATATCTATTATATGGAAGAAGTAACAATATATAGAAGGGGGAGCCCAGAGCTGCAGAGGAGTACACCCGTGTGTAAGCTCTGGGTTTACCTGAAAAAGAGTCATCTGACGGAGAATCCTTCATTAGATGGGTTGAGAGTTGGGGAGTGATAGTTGAGTAAGATAAGTACCCGTTTGTACACTCCGTTAAAGTTATTCTATCTGTGTGTCCAAACATTTGATCTTCATTATTCTTTTCCTTATCGGGAGGACGTAGGGTTCAGTGGACTCCACTCTAGGGCTATTAGATTAAGTTCTTTCGTGTTTTCTTGTCTCTTGGAGGTAGGATCAGAGGGGACAGTAAGTCCCAGAGTACGAAGTAATTTCAGACCCTGGTCAATAGTTGAGATTGTGTAGGAATGATCTTGGTGTTGTACAAAGAGTTTTACAGGAAATCCCCACCTGTATTTTATCTTGTGATGTCTCAATGCTAGTGTAAACTGATGAAAAGTTCTCCTTTTGGCTAGAGTATGCGAAGACAGATCTGGGAAGACTTGTAGTTTTTGATAGGGTTCCTTAAGAGGTTTGTTAATAAAGGATGCCCTCAGAATTTTCTCTTTAGTGGTATAGTAGTGTAACCGTAGGATGACATCTCTGGGTGTGTCAGCAGTGGAACTACGGGGCCGTGAGGCTTTGTGGGCCCTATCAATTAACAGATCTTGTTCTGTCATTGCTCCGAGGAGTTCCTTGAAGAGGGTCGTGAGGTAATTATGGAGTTCAGCCAAAGAGACATCTTCAGGTATGCCTCTAATCCGAAGATTGTTACGGCGGGATCTGTCCTCCAGATCCACCAGCTTAGTTTCCAAGCCTGAGATTTGCTCCGCAAGGTTTTGTGAGTAAGAAAGGAGATTGGTGTGATCAGTAGTCAGACCTTCATGTTTTCTCTCAAGTATCTCCGTCCGCTCTCCTAATGAGGATATATCCCGTTTGAGTTCGCTAACAGATTGGCAGAGCTCTTGTCGCAGTGATGCATGATGGGTATCCATCTTATCTGTCAGTAATTTAATAGATTCCAGGAAGGTGGTTTGTGAGAGTGTAGTTCTGTTTTTACGAGAGTTGACCATTTTAGTGTTCTCAGAACTGAGGATGGTTGAGTCTCTGGAATCGTCTCCTGAGCATTCTGGGTCTGAAAGGTTCTTACTGTGAAAGTGGTCCGTCTCCTGGGGAGGTGCCACCTCTGGGCGAGTCTGGAAAAAGGGAGATGGATATGACCCGCAGAATTAAATAACTACGGGAAAGGGGGAGAGGGATCCCTGTATAGCTGGAATGTGAATCTGTATATGAGGTTCACAGTGATCTAGTTGAAGGGTTAAAGTTGTAGCTGACCCCCTGCAGCAGAGCAAATGATGCCTGTTAAATAGCTGTATAGTGTGTATCTTTCAGTGTTCTGTGAAAAGCTGGGTGAGAGGGTGGTATAATAACCTCACTGTAGAAATATAGAGTAGGATGTTATTCTTTAGCAGGAACTTCAAAGCTCAGGAATGATAAATGAACTCCCGTAACTCAGCTGTGAATCAGCTCTAGGGATATAACCTGCAATTCTCCTTAAAGTATGAGGGTAGGTGCTTTCAATGTGAGGGTCTCAGTAGGTGGGAGAGAAAGAGTTGGGCTATATATTATTACAGCTCTGGTTTGTAGAGAGTTAATGTCTGGTTTTCTCCCAGCTTGAAGTTATCTGTCACAAGCAAAGGGAATAAAGTTCTCACATATAATTTCTCTCAAGTGTTAAGGCAACGGTTGTATGGAGAGTTTGTGTCCTGCAGCTAAGAACGTTGCGTGGAGCTTTATGCTGGAGAAGAAGCTAAAAAAATGGCGTTTTTTCGCGCCAGAGAAGGAGAAACCCCAGGTACCAATCTGTTGACCTTAACTGCGTTATGACTTGTGTCTTGTGTATTACGATGTGCAGCCATAGTTACGATTGGGGTTATGTAAAAAATTGGCCAAGGTCTAATCAGTCGGTACAATAATCTCTGTGTCAGCCTGATCCACGTAGATCACCTCCGTAGCCCAAAATGTTATTTGCTCCACAAGTGCGAGACCAGTAGCTGAGCTCCAGAGCGGATCCCTGACCCTCCAGAGCAGGATGGAGTATGCTATCTAGCTGATGCGGCTCAGTATGTAACTTGTGTGCAGAGATTACAAGATAGAGTCATTAGGTGGTCGCGGCAGCTGAGCCTCCTGTGTCGGGTCTGCTCACTAAGATTCACTCGATAGCCTCTATTCAGGGAGAATCTGACGTCTGAAGAACTGAATAAAAGTCTCAGGGCTTCTCTTTGTAGGGGTGTATATGTTATTTAATGGGGTTTTATGGCTTTTTTATGGAGGAGCTCTTTGAAATGGCGACTAGTCTGTGTGGAAGACAGCTCCACCCCCCCCCCCATTGAACAGTTCCCTACCCACTAGAGGTAAAACACATAAAAATCAGTGTCTGATATATTCATATAGCCTTTTTCTGAACCATGCCTGACAGCTTATGATATGGCGTTATAAAAGTATGCCATGATTTAGCAATTCTTTGTCATGTACAGTATGCCTGTATGAGTAACTAATAAGGAAGATATTCCTGTTAATAATATTAATAATAGCAACTTACTCATATTGGAATAAAATAAATCTATACATAATTTTGAATAATGTCCTTTTATGGTCTTTTTCTGTAAATCAAGAGTATGTTTCACCTAATTAACATCCAATTACATGTGTAACAATGTTTTTAATATTTGCATATCTGCATTTTGCCTGCTCTGGTAATCCTTCCTATGAGATATTATATTACCTCACCAGCATTTCTGGTAATATATATATATATATATATATATATATATATATATATACAATTGTGAAGAAGTTTGTATTGTAAAGGGCTTCACTTAAGTTATTCAATACCGATATGAGCAATGAAAGAGTTAAAAGGATTTAATAATAGGAGTCAATCTGTTACTTTTAAAAGGTGGGATTACTCTCCTGTGCACTATCAGCTTTTGACAACGGCGTATAGACGACATGCATCAGCTGGGTTTGCTGACTCCTTTGTTTTTCATCCACTATGTGTTTCTAGGCTTTAAATTACAATGGAATAAAGCACTCAAGATTTTATTGAAGCCGGTGCTCCGCTCTCCTTTATTGTTATATTGCACATATATGCCCCTTGTCGTTGACTGAGTGCAATTCTTCACCTTCAGCAAAGGATACCACGAGTATGAAGCAAAAATTGATAACAAAACTACATTGGAAATTGTTTAAAAATATATGCTGTATATGAATGAGGAGGGTGCTGGTTTCCGAAAAGGACATTCGGTTGATGAGTGCCCGCTAAGCAGCGGCTGTATGAAAAAGTGCGACTCTAGAGAATCAACACCCTAGGACCGGACTAGTCACAGACTTTGGGGTAAGCGCAGTGTGTTAGAGCCACAAAGAGACTATCGGATTGTTTTGTACAAGATTGACAAACGTTTAATTCAATTTTCATTGCATCAGTGCCATTACTGTTGCACTATCACCTCTTAATGGTCTTTCGGGCATAACTGTGTGAGGGGGTATTTCTTTTATTGAACCAACAGAGAAGAAGAGACCTCTCTAAGAGACTGCACGTACAGCACTCTGTGCCTGGACTTATAGTGGAGAAATTGGGAATTTAAAATATAACTTTTATTAAATATATTAAAATAAAACACTCAATTAAAAACAACCTAATAGTGGTAGGCCCCTTCCTTAATCCTCTGTAAGCCTTTGATATGTATAAGGTGCTTGGAAGGAAGTTGTTTAGGTAGGGAGTTATAAGTGAGACCTCTTAATTCAGTAGTATTACTGATAATAAAGGGTTAATCTTTATGTGTCAAATACACATATATTTGGCTATTTAAATAAGTTGTTGATTTGTGCTTGTTGGATTTAGGTAAATGTGAGTGATGTTCAGTGACCTCAGAAATATACCTACAAAGTACAGTTGTAAAATACCCTCTGTATGATAAATAACACTTCTGTTAAATCTTATTGTGGAGTATAGTTGATATAGATATTCAGAATAGATGTGGTTTCACGTGACAGAATGTGAACCTGTGTTGTTCTGGTTATGTCTTGAAACATTCAAATGGCTATTATATATCTCATTAGATCAACTTATTTCCACAGTTTTGTAGGTTTATTATCACCATAAATTGTTACAAACTCACTGGGGTTTTATATACAGTGTAAGTAAAGAAGTATAATTTAGATTTATTTGTACTAGCCAGTTGTACGTCTATTATACCAGTTGTCTTGTGTTGGCATTGGGATTGTTACCCTATTGTCTTAGCGTCACTATCCCCTATATATAATTCTTGTAGTTGTGTTATTCTTATATAGGGGTTATATGTGTACCTTTCATTAGATCAAATCCAAATGCTAATACTGTGTACTTATGAATAGCTTAGTACACTTCTTGCACCTAATGTCTCAGCCAGTATGAGTATGCTGAATATTTGTAGCTATTAGATTAATAAGCTACATCACCTGTTAAATTTGGCTGTTTGTTTTTCAGTAATAGAGGAACAAACTTGTATTGTAAAAATGTAGCCGCAATATTATGCCACTGTTTGCGATATTATCTTATGTTTGCCCCTCTTACTGTAATATTTTTTGTATCTTGTGTTCTCTCATATAGTAATTTGATCTTTTCGTGTGATTCAGTGTCACACTAGAAATGCAGTATTATGCTTTGTGTACATTACTTTAGAACCGGATACTTGTTTTCCTGTGATTCAGTGTCACACTAGAAATGCAGTATTGTGCTTTGTGTACATTACTTTAGAACCGGATACTAGTTTTCCTGAATTCATTTGTTGTGAGCTAAAAGTAAACTAGTTCTAACAAATTAGGTATATATGCACCTTCAGCTGGACTAGTATATCTGTGGCGCTATTAAGGTACTAACTGGAAGGTATTTTAAAACCCCCTAACTTAAATATAATTTAAATAAATCTAAATAAAATTACTACAATTCACTAAATTATTCCTATTTAAAACTAAGTACTTACTGATAAAATAAACCCTAAGGCCTAGATTTAGAGTTCGGCGGTAGCCGTCAAAACCAGCGTTATAGGCTCCTAACGCTGGTTTTGGCCGCCCGCTGGTATTTGGAGTCAGTGATTAAAGGGTCTAACGCTCACTTTTCAGCCGCGACTTTTCCATACCGCAGATCCCCCTACGCCATTTGCGTATCCTATCTTTTCAATGGGATCTTTCTAACGCCGGTATTTAGAGTCGTTTCTGCAGTGAGCGTTAGAGCTCTAACGACAAGATTCCAGCCGCCTGAAAAAAGAAGGAGTTAAGAGCTTTCTGGCTAACGCCGGTTTATAAAGCTCTTAACTACTGTACCCTAAAGTACACTAACACCCATAAACTACCTATGTACCCCTAAACCGAGGCCCCCCCACATCGCCGCCACTCGATTAAAATTTTTAACCCCTAATCTGCCGACCGCCACCTACGTTATACTTATGTACCCCTAATCTGCTGCCCCTAACCCCGCCGACCCCTATATTATATTTATTAACCCCTAACTTGCCCCCCACAACGTCGCCGCAAGCTACTTAAAATAATTAACCCCTAATCTTCCGACCGCAAATCGCCGCCACCTACGTTATCCCTATGTACCCCTAATCTGCTGCCCCTAACATCGCCGACCCCTATGTTATATTTATTAACCCCTAATCTGCCCCCCACAACGTCGCCGACACCTACCTACACTTATTAACCCCTAATCTGCCGAGCGGACCTGAGCGCTACTATAATAAAGTTATTAACCCCTAATCCGCCTCACTAACCCTATCATAAATAGTATTAACCCCTAATCTGCCCTCCCTAACATCGCCGACACCTACCTTCAATTATTAACCCCTAATCTGACGACCGGAGCTCACCGCTATTCTAATAAATGTATTAACCCCTAAAGCTAAGTCTAACCCTAACACTAACACCCCCCTAAGTTAAATATAATTTTTATCTAACGAAATAAATTAACTCTTATTAAATAAATGATTCCTATTTAAAGCTAAATACTTACCTGTAAAATAAATCCTAATATAGCTACAATATAAATTACATTTATATTATAGCTATTTTAGGATTAATATTTATTTTACAGGCAACTTTGTAATTATTTTAACCAGGTACAATAGCTATTAAATAGTTAAGAACTATTTAATAGTTACCTAGTTAAAATAATTACAAATTTACCTGTAAAATAAATCCTAACCTAAGATATAATTAAACCTAACACTACCCTATCAATAAAATAATTAAATAAACTACCTACAATTACCTACAATTAACCTAACACTACACTATCAATAAATTAATTAAACACAATTGCTACAAATAAATACAATTAAATAAACTATCTAAAGTACAAAAAATAAAAAAGAACTAAGTTACAGAAAATAAAAAAATATTTACAAACATAAGAAAAATATTACAACAATTTTAAACTAATTACACCTACTCTAAGCCCCCTAATAAAATAACAAAGACCCCCAAAATAAAAAATTCCCTACCCTATTCTAAAATACAAAAATTACAAGCTCTTTTACCTTACCAGCCCTGAACAGGGCCCTTTGCGGGGCATGCCCCAAGAATTTCAGCTCTTTTGCCTGTAAAAAAAAACATACAATACCCCCCCCCAACATTACAACCCAAATAAATTTGTCTTTATTTTAACTAGGTAGTTAATAATTAGTTAATAACTATTTAATAACTATTGTACCTAGTTAAAATAAATACAAACTTGCCTGTAAAATAAAAATAAACCCTAAGATAGCTACAATGTAACTATTAGTTATATTGTAGCTCTCTTAGGCCTAGATTTAGAGTTCGGCGGTAAAAGGGCTGTTAACGCTCCGCGGGCTTTTTTCTGGCCGCACCATAAATTTAACTCTGGTATCGAGAGTTAAAACAAATGCTGCGTTAGGCTCCAAAAAAGGAGCGTAGAGCATTTTTACCGCAAATACAACTCTCGATACCAGAGTTGCTTACGGACGCGGCCAGCCTCAAAAACGTGCTCGTGCACGATTCTCCCATAGGAAACAATGGGACTGTTTGAGCTGAAAAAAAAACCTAACACCTGCAAAAAAGCAGCGTTCAGCTCCTAACGCAGCCCCATTGTTTCCTATGGGGAAACACTTCCTACGTCTGCACCTAACACCCTAACATGTACCCCGAGTCTAAACACCCCTACCCTTACACTTATTAACCCCTAATCTGCCGCCCCCGCTATCGCTGACCCCTGCATTACACTTTTAACCCCTAATCTGCCGCTCCGTAAACCGCCGCAACCTACGTTATCCCTATGTACCCCTAATCTGCTGCCCTAACATCGCCGACCCCTATGTTATATTTATTAACCCCTAATCTGCCCCCCACAACGTCGCCGACACCTACCTACACTTATTAACCCCTAACCTGCCGAGCGGACCTGAGCGCTACTATAATAAATGTATTAACCCCTAATCCGCCTCACTAACCCTATCATAAATAGTATTAACCCCTAATCTGCCCTCCCTAACATCGCCGACACCTACCTTCAATTATTAACCCCTAATCTGACGACCGGAGCTCACCGCTATTCTAATAAATGTATTAACCCCTAAAGCTAAGTCTAACCCTAACACTAACACCCCCCTAAGTTAAATATAATTTTTATCTAACCAAATAAATTAACTCTTATTAAATAAATGATTCCTATTTAAAGCTAAATACTTACCTGTAAAATACATCCTAATATAGCTACAATATAAATTATAATTATATTATAGCTATTTTAGGATTAATATTTATTTTACAGGCAACTTTGTAATTATTTTAACCAGGTACAATAGCTATTAAATAGTTAAGAACTATTTAATAGTTACCTAGTTAAAATAATAACAAATTTACCTGTAAAATAAATCCTAACCTAAGATATAATTAAACCTAACACTACCCTATCAATAAAATAATTAAATAAACTATCTACAATTACCTACAATTAACCTAACACTACACTATCAATAAATTAATTAAACACAATTGCTACAAATAAATACAATTAAATAAACTATCTAAAGTACAAAAAATAAAAAAGAACTAAGTTACAGAAAATAAAAAAATATTTACAAACATAAGAAAAATATTACAACAATTTTAAACTAATTACACCTACTCTAAGCCCCCTAATAAAATAACAAAGACCCCCAAAATAAAAAATTCCCTACCCTATTCTAAAATACAAAAATTACAAGCTCTTTTACCTTACCAGCCCTGAACAGGGCCCTTTGCGGGGCATGCCCCAAGAATTTCAGCTCTTTTGCCTGTAAAAAAAAACATACAATACCCCCCCCCAACATTACAACCCACCACCCACATACCCCTAATCTAACCCAAACCCCCCTTAAATAAACCTAACACTAATCCCCTGAAGATCTTCCTACCTTGTCTTCACCATCCAGGTATCACCGATCCGTCCTGGCTCCAAGATCTTCATCCAACCCAAGCGGGGGTTGGCGATCCATAATCCGGTGCTCCAAAGTCTTCCTCCCATTAGGCAAGAAGAGGACATCCGGACCGGCAAACATCTTCTCCAAGCGGCATCTTCTATGTTCTTCCATCCGATGACGACCGGCTCCATCTTGAAGACCTCCAGCGCGGATCCATCCTCTTCTTCCGACGACTAGACGACGAATGACGGTTCCTTTAAGGGACGTCATCCAAGATGGAATCAAGTTCAATCCGATTGGCTGATCCAATCAGCCAATCAGATTGAGCTCGCATTCTATTGGCTGTTCCGATCAGCCAATAGAATGCGAGCTCAATCTGATTGGCTGATTGGATCAGCCAATCGGATTGAACTTGATTCTGATTGGCTGATTCCATCAGCCAATCAGAATATTCCTACCTTAATTCCGATTGGCTGATAGAATCCTATCAGCCAATCGGAATTCGAGGGACGCCATCTTGGATGACGTCCCTTAAAGGAACCGTCATTCGTCGTCTAGTCGTCGGAAGAAGAGGATGGATCCGCGCTGGAGGTCTTCAAGATGGAGCCGGTCGTCATCGGATGGAAGAAGATCGAAGATGCCGCTTGGAGAAGATGTTTGCCGGTCCGGATGTCCTCTTCTTGCCGGATAGGAGGAAGACTTTGGAGCACCGGATTATGGATCGCCAACCCCCGCTTGGGTTGGATGAAGATCTTGGAGCCAGGACGGATCGGTGATACCTGGATGGTGAAGACAAGGTAGGAAGATCTTCAGGGGATTAGTGTTAGGTTTATTTAAGGGGGGTTTGGGTTAGATTAGGGGTATGTGGGTGGTGGGTTGTAATGTTGGGGGGGGGGTATTGTATGTTTTTTTTTACAGGCAAAAGAGCTGAAATTCTTGGGGCATGCCCCGCAAAGGGCCCTGTTCAGGGCTGGTAAGGTAAAAGAGCTTGTAATTTTTGTATTTTAGAATAGGGTAGGGAATTTTTTATTTTGGGGGTCTTTGTTATTTTATTAGGGGGCTTAGAGTAGGTGTAATTAGTTTAAAATTGTTGTAATATTTTTCTTATGTTTGTAAATATTTTTTTATTTTCTGTAACTTAGTTCTTTTTTATTTTTTGTACTTTAGATAGTTTATTTAATTGTATTTATTTGTAGCAATTGTGTTTAATTAATTTATTGATAGTGTAGTGTTAGGTTAATTGTAGGTAATTGTAGATAGTTTATTTAATTATTTTATTGATAGGGTAGTGTTAGGTTTAATTATATCTTAGGTTAGGATTTATTTTACAGGTAAATTTGTTATTATTTTAACTAGGTAACTATTAAATAGTTCTTAACTATTTAATAGCTATTGTACCTGGTTAAAATAATTACAAAGTTGCCTGTAAAATAAATATTAATCCTAAAATAGCTATAATATAATTATAATTTATATTGTAGCTATATTAGGATGTATTTTACAGGTAAGTATTTAGCTTTAAATAGGAATCATTTATTTAATAAGAGTTAATTTATTTGGTTAGATAAAAATTATATTTAACTTAGGGGGGTGTTAGTGTTAGGGTTAGACTTAGCTTTAGGGGTTAATACATTTATTAGAATAGCGGTGAGCTCCGGTCGTCAGATTAGGGGTTAATAATTGAAGGTAGGTGTCGGCGATGTTAGGGAGGGCAGATTAGGGGTTAATACTATTTATGATAGGGTTAGTGAGGCGGATTAGGGGTTAATACATTTATTATAGTAGCGCTCAGGTCCGCTCGGCAGGTTAGGGGTTAATAAGTGTAGGTAGGTGTCGGCGACGTTGTGGGGGGCAGATTAGGGGTTAATAAATATAACATAGGGGTCGGCGATGTTAGGGCAGCAGATTAGGGGTACATAGGGATAACGTAGGTTGCGGCGGTTTACGGAGCGGCAGATTAGGGGTTAAAAGTGTAATGCAGGGGTCAGCGATAGCGGGGGGCGGCAGATTAGGGGTTAATAAGTGTAAGGGTAGGGGTGTTTAGACTCGGGGTACATGTTAGGGTGTTAGGTGCAGACGTAGGAAGTGTTTCCCCATAGGAAACAATGGGGCTGCGTTAGGAGCTGAACGCTGCTTTTTTGCAGGTGTTAGGTTTTTTTTCAGCTCAAACAGTCCCATTGTTTCCTATGGGAGAATCGTGCACGAGCACGTTTTTGAGGCTGGCCGCGTCCGTAAGCAACTCTGGTATCGAGAGTTGTATTTGCGGTAAAAATGCTCTACGCTCCTTTTTTGGAGCCTAACGCAGCATTTGTTTTAACTCTCGATACCAGAGTTAAATTTATGGTGCGGCCAGAAAAAAGCCCGCGGAGCGTTAACAGCCCTTTTACCGCCGAACTCTAAATCTAGGCCTAAGAGAGCTACAATATAACTAATAGTTACATTGTAGCTATCTTAGGGTTTATTTTTATTTTACAGGCAAGTTTGTATTTATTTTAACTAGGTACAATAGTTATTAAATAGTTATTAACTAATTATTAACTACCTAGTTAAAATAAAGACAAATTTACCGTAAAATAAAACCTAACCTAAGTTACAATTACACCTAACACTACACTATAATTAAATAAATTAAATACAATTAATTAAAATTATCTAAAGTACGAACCCCCCCCCCCACTAAATTACAGAAAATAATAAAATAATTACAAGATTTTTAAACTAATTACACCTAATCTAATCCCCCTAACAAAATAAAAAGCCCCCCAAAATAAAAAAAGTCCTACCCTACACTAAATTACAAATAGCCCGTAAAAGTAATCAGCTCTTTTACCTGTAAAAAAAGTACAAATACCCCCCCAACATTAAAACCCACCACCCACACAACCAACCCTACTCTAAAACCCACCCAATCCCCCCTTAAAAAAACCTAACACTAACCCCTTGAAGATCACCCTACCTTGAGAAGTCTTCACCCAACCGGGCAGAAGTCCTCAACGAATCCGGCAGAAGTGGTCCTCCAGACGGGCAGAGGTCTTCATCCAACCGGGCAGAAGTGGACCTCCAGACGGGAAGAAGTCTTCATCCAGACGGCATCTTCTATCTTCATCCATCCGGCGCGGAGCAGGTCCATCTTCAAGACATCCGACGCGGAGCATCCTCTTCAAACGACGGCCGACGACTGAATGAAGGTTCCTTTAAATGACGTCATCCAAGATGGCGTCCCTTCAATTCCGATTGGCTGATAGAATTCTATCAGCCAATCGGAATTAAGGTAGAAAAAATCCTATTGGCTGATGCAATCAGCCAATAGGATTGAGCTCGCATTCTATTGGCTGTTCCAATCAGCCAATAGAATGCAAGCTCAATCCTATTGGCTGATTGCATCAGCCAATAGGATTTTTTCTACCTTAATTCCGATTGGCTGATAGGGTTTTTTTCAGTGTTAGGTTTTTTTTCAGCCGGCTCTCCCCCATTGATTCCTATGGGGAAATTGTGCACAAGCACGTTTTACCTGCTTACCGCTAACGTAAGCAGCGCTGGTATTGAGGTGAGATGTGGAGCAAAATTTTGCTCTTCGCTCACTTTTTTGTGGCCAACCCGTAATACCAGCGTTGTCTGTCAGTGAGCGGTGAGCATAAACTGCTCGTTAGCATCGCACCCCTGTTGACGCAAAACTTGTAATCTAGGTGTTTGTTATTTTGATTTACTTATGAAAACTATATATGTCTGGGGGCATAAAAAGAGCTTTCAGTGGATGACAATTTCAACTAGTTATTTATTCTCATAATTAAGAAATTATTGTAAAATTACCAAAAAAAAGTAAAAAAAAATTAAAGGGATATTAAACTCAAATTTGGGTGTGGGTACTACATCAACACAGTGGGCTGGGAAAGTACCTATGTCCTCCAATGTTAATATATAGCTAGATTACAAGTTTTGCGTTACGGTGGGGTACAGCTATACCACTGAAAAATTGGCCATTGCGCGTGGAATGGCAGGTAACGCATATTACAAGTTGCTGCGGTATAGCTATACTGCAAGCATTTTAGCCTTAACGCAACCCTCCATTCAGCACACTCAAAAAATTACGTTTGAGTGCGGGATTTTCCATAGTGCCGTATTACAGGTTGTGCGGTCCAGATAAAATGCTTGCGTTACAGCCTATACTGACATGATCCATTCCGCGATCTGAGAACAGTAGTTACGGATTTTGCGAAACAAAAATGATTTTAAAACTCATAACTAAAATGTTACAAAGTACACTAGCACCCATAAACTACCTATTGACCCTAAACCACCACCCTCCCGCATCGAAAATACTATATTAAACCTATTAACTCCTAATAACAACTAATAAACTAAACCTAATAACCCCTAAACAACCAGCCCCCCTCATCGTAACTAATAAACTAAACATATTAACCCCTAAACCGCCGCCCCCCCCACATTGCCAACACTATAATAAAGTATCAACCCCATAACCTTCAGCCCCCACATCGCAACTAATAAACGAAACCTATCAACCCCTAAACCGCCGCCCCCCCCCCACATTGCCAACACTATAATAATGAATTAACCCCTAAACCTCCAGCCCCCCACATGGCAAATAACTAAACCTATCAACCCCTAAACCGCCGGCCCCCCACATCATAACTAATAAACTAAACCTATTAACCCCTAAACCACGGCCCCCCACATAGCCAACACTATAATAAAGTATTAACCCCTAAATCTCCAGCCCCCAAATCACAACCAATAAACAAAACCTATCAACCCGTAAACCGCCAGCCCCCCACATAGCAACTAATAAGCTAACCCCCCACATCGCCAACACTATAATAACGAATTAACCGCTAAACCTCCAGCCCCCCCCCCACATGGCAACTAATAAACTAAACCTATTAACCCCTAAGCCGCCAGCCCCCCACATCGCAAAACACTAAATTAAACTATAAACCCCTAAAACACCCCCTAACTTTAAATTAAAAGTTACAATATAACTATATTAAAATAAATAAAAACTTACCTGTAAAAAAAAAACAAAAAACTAAGATTAACTCCTTGAGTGCTAACGACGGCTCTGAGCCATCGCAGAGTTTCCCACTCTGGTGCTAACGACGGCTCAGAGGCTTCGCTAGCACTCTCCCACCGTGAGGGAGATCTGGGGGCTCCCACCCGCTCCTACCACAGTGATCGGGCCTGCATAGTGACAGGCATGGTCGGGGCTTCTCGTTTTGCGCAGTGACATCACACGTAATGACGTCATTGCACAACTTTATTAAAAATTTACATTACAAAGTATTGGGAAAGGGGGCATGCTGCTTAGAAGCCTGTATATCAGGCATCTAAGCAGCTACAGACGCCCAAGACCCACCGTTGGAAAGGTAATCACCTAACCTTTCCAACGGTATTAGTCTTGGGGATCTGAAAAAAAAAATACAAAAGTTAAAAAAAAACATTTTAAAAAAAACAGAATTTATGTTTACCTGATACATTTCTTTCTCCTACGGTGTGTCCGGTCCACGGCTTCATCCTTACTTGTGGGATATTCTCATTCCCTACAGGAAGTGGCAAAGAGAGCACAACAGCAGAGCTGTCCATATAGCTCCCCCTCTAGCTCCGCCCCCCCAGTCATTCGACCGACGGTCAGGAGAAAAAGGAGAACCATAGGGTGCAGTGGTGACTGTAGAGTACAAAAAACAAAAATTTTAAACCTGACTAAAAGCCAGGGCGGGCTGTGGACCGGACACACCGTAGGAGAAAGAAATTTATCAGGTAAACATAAATTCTGTTTTCTCCTACATTGGTGTGTCCGGTCCACGTCTTCATCCTTACTTGTGGGAACCAATACCAAAGCTTTAGGACACGGATGAAGGGAGGGAACACGTCAGGTAACCTAAACGGAAGGCACCACTGCTTGTAAAACCTTTCTCCCAAAAATAGCCTCCAAAGAAGCATAAGTATCGAATTTGTAAAATTTGGCAAAAGTATGCAGAGAAGACCACGTCGCTGCCTTACAGATCTGTTCAACAGAAGCCTCATTCTTGAAGGCCCATGTGGAAGCCACAGCTCTAGTAGAATGAGCAGTAATTCGTTCAGGAGGCTGCCGTCCGGCAGTCTCATAAGCCAATCGGATGATGCTTTTTAACCAGAAGTAAAGAGAGGTAGCAGTAGCTTTCTGACCTCTCCTCTTACCAGAATAGACGACAAACAATGAAGATGTCTGTCTGAAATCCTTTGTTGCTTCTAGATAGAATTTTAAAGCACAAACCACATCTAGATTGTGTAACAAACGTTCCTTTTTAGAAACTGGATTAGGACACAGAGAAGGAACAACTATTTCCTGGTTAATATTCCTATTGGAAACCACCTTTGGAAGAAAACCAGGTTTGGTACGTAAAACGACCTTATCTGTATGGAACACCAGATAGGGTGAATTACACTGCAAAGCAGACAATTCAGAAACTCTTCTAGCAGAAGAAATAGCAACCAAAAACAAAACTTTCCAAGATAGTAACTTAATATCTATGGAATGCAAAGGTTCAAACGGAACCCCTTGAAGAACTGAAAGAACTAAATTTAGACTCCATGGAGGAGTCACAGGTCTGTAGACAGGCTTGATTCTGACCAACGCCTGTACGAACGCCTGAACATCTGGCACGGCTGCCAGACGTTTGTGTAACAAGACAGACAGAGCAGATATCTGTCCCTTTAAAGAACTAGCTGACAGACCTTTCTCCAAACCTTCTTGGAGAAAGGAAAGAATCCTTGGAATCCTAATTTTACTCCATGAGTAACCCTTGGATTCGCACCAATAGAGATATTTCTGCCATATCTTATGGTAAATTCTCCTGGTTACAGGCTTTCTAGCCTGAACCAGAGTATCTATAACTGATTCCGAAAACCCACACTTAGATAGAATCAAGCGTTCAATCTCCAAGCAGTCAGCTGTAGAGAAACTAGGTTTGGATGTTCGAATGGACCTTGCACTAGAAGGTCCTGTCTCAAAGGTAGCTTCCATGGTGGAGCCGATTACATATTCACCAGGTCTGCATACCAAGTCCTGCGTGGCCACACAGGAGCTATTAGAATCACTGAAGCCTTCTCCTGTTTGATCCTGGCTACTAGCCTGGGGAGTAGAGGAAACGGTGGAAAGACATACGCTAGATTGAATGACCAAGGCGCCACTAATGCATCTACCAATGTCGCCTTGGGATCCCTGGACCTGGACCCGTAGCGTGGAACCTTGGCGTTCTGACGACACGCCATCAGATCCAGATCTGGAATGCCCCATAGTTGAGTTAACTGGGCAAAGACCTCCGGGTGAAGTTCCCACTCCCCCGGATGGAAAGTCTGACAACTCAAATAATCTGCCTCCCAGTTGTCTACTCCTGGGATGTGAATTGCAGATAGATGGCAGGAGTGATCCTCCGCCCATTTGATGATCTTGGATACTTCTCTCATCGCCAGGGAACTCTTCGTTCCTCCCTGATGATTGATGTATGCTACAGTCGTCATGTTGTCCGACTGAAATCTTATGAATTTGGCCTTCGCTAGTTGAGGCCAAGCCAGGAGCGTATTGAATATCGCTCTTAGTTCCAAAATGTTTATCGGGAGATTCTTCCCGAGACCATAGACCCTGAGCTTTCAGGGAGTCCCACACCGCGCCCCAGTCTAGGAGACTGGCGTCGGTCGTGACAATGATCCACTCTTGTCTGCAGAAACTCATTCCCTGCAACAGGTGATCCTGAGCCAACCACCAGAGAAGCGAGTCTCTGGTTTCCTGGTCCATCTGTATCTGGGGAAACAAGTCTGCATAATCACCAATTCCATTGCTTGAGCATGCACAATTGCAGTGGTCTTATATGAATTCTGGCAAATGGGACAATGTCCATTGCCGCCACCATTAGACCGATAACCTCCATGCACTGAACCACAGATGGCTGAGCAATGGCATGAAGGACTCGACAAGCTTTTGAGAGTTTTGACTTCCTGACCTCCG
This sequence comes from Bombina bombina, assembly GCF_027579735.1. Classification (NCBI taxonomy): domain Eukaryota; kingdom Metazoa; phylum Chordata; class Amphibia; order Anura; family Bombinatoridae; genus Bombina; species Bombina bombina. Next base: position 689,583,498 of record NC_069502.1, read on the forward strand.
TCAGAAAGATTTTCATTTCTACCGAATCTATTATTGTTCCCAGGAAGGGAACCCTTGTGACCGGGGACAGAGAACTCTTTTCTACGTTCACCTTCCACCCGTGAGACCTTAAAAAGGCTAGAACAATATCCGTATGAGCCTTGGCTCTGGGAAGAGACGACGCCTGTATTAAGATGTCGTCTAGGTAAGGTGCTACTGCAATGCCCCGCGGTCTTAGTACTGCTAGAAGGGACACTAGCACCTTTGTGAAAATTCTTGGAGCGGTGGCCAACCCGAAAGGAAGGGCCACAAACATGTAATGTTTATCCAGAAAGGCGAATCTTAGGAACTGATGATGATTTTTGTGGATTGGAATATGCAGGTATGCATCCTTTAGGTCCACAGTAGTCATGTATTGACCCTCCTGGATCATAGGTAGAATTGTTCGAATTGTTTCCATCTTGAATGATGGAACTCTGAGAAATTTGTTTAGGATTTTTAAGTCCAGAATTGGCCTGAACGTTCCCTCCTTTTTGGGAACTACAAACAGGTTTGAGTAAAAACCCAGTCCTTGTTCTGCTTTTGGAACTGGGTGAATCACTCCCATTTTGAAAAGGTCTTCTACGCAATGTAAGAATGCCTGTCTCTTTGTCTGGTCTGAGGACAAGCGAGAAATGTGAAACCTTCCATTTGGGGGAAGGTCCTTGAATTCTAGGAGATACCCCTGAGAGACAATCTCTAAAGCCCAGGGGTCTGGGACATCTCTTGCCCAAGCCTGAGCAAAGAGAGAGAGTCTGCCCCCCACCAGATCCGGTCCCGGATCGGGGGCTATCCTTTCATGCTGATTTGGTTGGAGCAGCAGGCTTCTTGGCCTGTTTCCCCTTGTTCCAGCCTTGCAATGGTTTCCATGCTGGCTTGGGCTGGGAAGTGTTACCCTCTTGTCTAGAGGCTTGAGAGTTAGAAGCTAGTCCGTTCCTGAAGTTGCGAAAGGAACGAAAATTAGACTTATTCTTTGCTTTGAAAGGCCTATCCTGTGGAAGGGCATGGCCCTTTCCCCCAGTGATGTCTGAAATAATCTCTTTCAACTTTGGCCCGAATAGGGTCTTACCCTTGAAAGGAATATTAAGCAATTTTGTTTTTGACGACACATCCGCCGACCAAGATTTTAGCCAAAGCGCTCTGCGCGCCACTATTGCAAAACCTGAATTTTTCGCCGCTAATTTAGCTAATTGAAAAGCGGCATCTAAAATAAAAGAATTAGCCAACTTCAGTGCGTGAATTCTGTCCATGACTTCATCATATGGAGTCTCCTTCTGTAGCGAATTTTCTAGTTCATCGAACCAAAAAGACGCCGCTGTGGTGACAGGAATAATGAACGAAATTGGTTGAAGAAGAAAACCTTGCTGAACAAAAATTTTCTTAAGCAATCCTTATAATTTTTTATCCATCGGATCTTTAAAAGCGCAACTGTCCTCTATTGGAATAGTTGTGCGCTTAGCTAATGTTGAAACTGCCCCCTCTACCTTAGGAACCGTCTGCCATGCGTCCCTTCTGGGGTCAACTATGGGGAACATTTTCTTAAATATAGGAGGGGGAACAAAAGGAACACCTGGCTTCTCCCACTCCTTAGTCACTATATCCGCCACCCTCTTGGGTATCGGAAAAGCATCAGCGTGCACAGGGACCTCTAAGAATTTGTCCATTTTGCACAATTTCTCTGGAATCACCAAAGGATCACAATCATCAAGAGTAGCTAGCACCTCCTTAAGCAGAGCGCGGAGGTGTTCCAGCTTAAATTTGAATGCAACTATATCAGGCTCTGCCTGCTGAGAAATCTTTCCTGTGTCAGAAATTTCTCCTTCAGACAGGCCCTCCCTCACCGCCAAATCAGATTGATGTGAGGGCATAATAGATAAATTATCCTCAGCGTCTGCCTGCTCATCCTCTTTATTTAAAACTGAGCAATCGCGCTTTCTAGGATAAGCTGGCAGTTTGGATAAAAAAGCTGCTAGTGAATTATCCATTACTGCTGCTAATTGCTGCATAGTGTCAGCCGTATTTGGTCAGTTCAGGATTTAACCCAACTGCTAGCGTGGATATTAAAACACACGCTAGCACACTGAGAAATATCCAGGACGTGACCCACTCAGGAAACAAAATAAGCAGGGTATCAGAACTTCCCAAAAGAATATTAATTCAAAATATCTTCTTGAGGATAGAATTATTTTACAGGAGATAGCGTTCCTTTCTCAGGAAAATAGAAAAAAACAAAGCTTATGTCCCTTTAAGCAGGTTGATAGTGGATAAATGAATATGCTTCTTTCTTGCAGGTTTGCAACAAACTAAGAATGTCCCTTTAAGCAGGTTTATAGCAAACAAAAATAATAATGTCCTTTTAGCAGAAATAAAGCAAACAAAAAATAAAGTCCCTTTAAGCAGGTGTCCGCAAACAAATGTTAATGTCCTTTTAAGCAGGATTGTCAGCAAAGAAATGATAATGTCCTTATTGGCAGGATTAAAGCAAACAAAGATAATGTCCCTTTAAGCAGGTGTCAGCAAACAAATGATAATGTCCTTTTAAGCAAGATTGTAAGCAAACAAATGATAAGGTCCTTATTAGCAGGATTAAAGCAAACAAAGATTATGTCCCTTTAAGCAGGTGTCAGCAAACAAATGATAATGTCCTTTTAGGCAGGTTAGCAGGCAATCAAGATTTGGAAGCAAGAGGCATTGGCAAAACAAAGTTGAGGAGGATAGGGTCAGGTTTCAAAATTGTACTCACTCAGACAGGGACCGGCAGAAGAGAGAGAGAGAAAACAAACGGGCACCGAGTAAATCTCCCGCCGAGATTTTAAAGGCAGAGAGAGGCCGCCACGTCATAGGGGTTGTCAGAGAATGCGTCACGTTGCCTAGCAACGTGACGTAGAACCCCAGAAGAGATCCGGGAGCCGCGGCGACACGGCGATGAACGGTAATTCATGACATCACCCCCCCCTCAAGGACCCCTCCGGGGGACAGGACCAGGCCTAGTAGGGTGGAACTTGTGAAAGGCCTTAATTAAGGCAGGGGCATGCACCTGCCGGGCAGGTTCCCAAGATCGTTCAGTAACAGGATAACCTTTCCAATGAACGAGATAATACAGTTTCTTCCCACGAAGTTTGGAATCCAGGATGTGACTGACCTCAAATTCAGGTAGGCCTTGAACCAAAAGAGGTGGAGGTTTGAGCAGAGGTTTAGAATACCTATTAGATAATACAGGTTTCAAAAGAGATACGTGAAATACCGGATGGGCTTTGAGGGTCTTGGGCAGAGCAATTCGGTAAGCAGTAGGACATACTTGACCCAGTATTCGGAAAGGACCCACATATCGTGGCCCCAATTTGGTGGAAGGCTGTTTGAGGCGAAGATGACGTGAAGAAACCCAAACCTTATCGCCAGGCCGATATTTGGGAGCCCTCCGTCGCCGAAGATCAGAATAGAACTTATAACGTTCAGAAGCCTTGGAAAGAAGAAGGTGTATTTTCTTCCAATGACGAGTTAACCTCCTGGCGGATAGATCAAAAGCAGGATTTTCAGTGGAAGAGGTGTGTAGAGGAAACGTTCTGGGTTGAAATCCATAGGCTGCATGAAAAGGAGAGGTCCGAAGAGAGGAGTTGTAACGTGTGTTATGAGCCAATTCTGCTAGTGGAAGGTAACCAGTCCAATTAGAATGATGATGATCCACATAATGCCTCAAATAAGTTTCAAGGCACTGGTTAACCCTTTCGGTTTGGCCATTAGACTCCGGATGATGTGACGTAGACAAAGAGATAGTTGTTCCAAAGTGTTTGCAGAGTGATCTCCAAAACCGAGAAACAAACTGTACTCCTCTATCCGAAACAATGTTCAGAGGGAAGCCATGTAATCTCACAATGTGTAAGAGAAAAAGTTCGGAAAGTCTTTTGGCAGATGGTAAACCAGGTAAAGGAATGAAGTGAGCTGTCTTAGTGAACCTGTCAACAACCACCCAGATAGTGTTGTTTCCAGCTGAAAGAGGAAGATCGGTAATAAAATCCATGGATAAATGGGTCCAAGGCTGATGAGGAATGGGTAACGGTTGAAGCAAACCGGAGGGAAGTTGACGAGGAGTCTTATTGCTGGCACACTGTGTACATACTGAGACATAATCTGTAACATCTTGAGACAGAGTAGGCCACCAGACATGTTGCTTGAGCTTTCGAGCGGTGTTACTGATGCCAGGATGTCCAGAGAGAGGACTGTCATGAGCCCAATATAGAATCTTGGAACGAAGACGTTTAGGAACAAAGAGTAGGCCATCAGGAGGTTTGCAGGACAAAGGAAGATCCTTTTGAGCAGATTGTAAGTCATGTAACCACGAGGTTGATAACTGGGCTAAGACTTTATGAGGTTGAAGTATGGTACCAGTTTCAGGAGTAGAAGTGTCTTGAAATTGTCTGGAAAGGGCGTCAGCCTTGATGTTCTTAGAACCGGGAATATAAGACAGATTGTAATGAAAACGTGAGAAGAACAGAGACCAACGTGCTTGTCTGGAGTTCAGTCGTTTGGCCGTTTGAAGATAGAGAAGGTTTTTATGATCTGTGAGTATAGTAAACGGCAAAGAAGTGCCTTCCAACCAATGCCTCCATTCATCCAGTGCCATTTTAATAGCAAGTAACTCCTTATTACCTACATCATAATTTAATTCAGAAGGAGAAAATTTCTTGGAGAAGAATCCCACAGGGTGGATCTTTCCTGTGTCAGGTATACGTTGGGAAAGAACAGCCCCAGCAGCAACTGATGAAGCATCCACTTCAAGAATAAATTGAAAATCCGGATTTGGGTGACGCAGGATAGGTGCAGAAGAGAAAGCTTTTTTGAGAGAATCAAAAGCTTCAACAGCTTCAGGAGGCCAATCTTTACAGTTTTGTCCTTTCCTAGTGAGAGACGAAAGAGGTGACGTTATAGTAGCAAAACCTTTGATGAATTTCCTGTAATAACTGGCAAATCCCAGGAAACGTTGCAGAGCTTTAAGAGAATCAGGTTTAGGCCACTCCAAAATGGCAGAGAGTTTAGTTGGATCCATTTCAAATCCTGATTCAGAGATTACATATCCCAAAAAGGGAATGGACCTTTGATGAAAAGAACATTTCTCCAGTTTGGCAAATAGATGGTTATCTCTTAAACGTTGAAGTACTTTCCTGACGTGATGTATATGATCTTGGTAGTTCTGAGAAAAAATTAATATATCGTCAAGGTAAATGATAACAAAAATATTCAAGAAATCCCGAAAAATCTCATTCACGAAGTGTTGAAAAACAGCAGGGGCATTACACAGCCCAAACGGCATGACAAGATACTCATAATGCCCAAATCGAGTGTTAAAGGCTGTCTTCCACTCATCACCCTTGCGCATACGGATAAGATTGTATGCTCCACGGAGATCGAGCTTGGTAAAAATGGTGGAACCTTGAAGATATGTGAATAATTCAGGTATTAGGGGTAAAGGATAACTGTTCTTGATGGTGATTTGATTTAACCCTCTGTAATCGATACAAGGTCGCAGTCCGCCATCCTTCTTTCCCACAAAGAAGAACCCAGCCCCTACAGGAGAAGAGGAGGGTCGAATGAATCCTCTGGCCAAATTATCTTTGATATATTCTTCCAAGGCTACATTTTCAGGCCTAGAAAGTGGGTAAGTTTTGCCTCGAGGATAAGGAGCTCCAGGGAGAAGATCAATAGGGCAATCAAATGAACGGTGAGGAGGAAGACGTTCTGCTTCTTTTTTAGAAAAGACATCGACAAAATCTTGATACTGCGTAGGTAGAGGACCAGAAGTATCGGTAGTAAGAGCAATAGTGAGTGGTATTTTAGTAAGTGGTTGAAGACAGTTAGTATGGCAAGATAATCCCCAGGAGGTGAGTTCACCATGGGTCCAAGAAAAGGTAGGATTATGTAACTGAAGCCACGGAAGACCCAGGATTATGGGAAATTGAGGAGTAGTAATCACATCAAAACATATCCTCTCACAATGAAGTACTCCGACAGAAAAAAGTATGGGTATAGTAGTAAACTGGATGAGTCCGGAACCCAAAGGATCTCCACTAACAGTAGAGACGGAAACTGAAAACTTCTTTCTTAGTAAGGGAATAGTGTGAGTGGACACAAAAGTGGAGTCAATGAACACTCCTCCAGCACCAGAATCAATAAGAGCTTGGGTATGAATCTTGTTTTCACCCAATTGAAGGGTTACAGGAACAAAGAGTTTATTAAAGAGGGAATGAACATGTTTTTGGCTTAACTTAGTTCCCTGGACAGAAGTTAAGCCCTGGCTTTTACTGGCCTGGTAGGACAATCCCTTAATAAATGCCCTTTAAGGCCACAGTATAGACACAGGCCAAGAGAACGTCTTCTCAAACGCTCAGTTTCGGTTAATTTTATGGTTCCTACTTCCATAGGTTCAGCTTGATCAGGAGAAGGAGAGGCAGTTGTTACCGGGTTAGAAAAACGAGGAGCCAGACGAAAAGGAGTTCGAGTTGAGGACCTCTGATTTCTTTCTCTTTCTTGTTGGCGTTCACGGTATCTAGAATCAAGACTGATGCAAAGATTTATTAAGGCTTCTAGGGAGTCTGGAAGTTCCCGATACACCAATTCATCTTTGAGACGTTCTGAAAGTCCTTTGCGAAAAGCTGCTCTAAGAGCTCCCTGATTCCAATTAGTTTCAGATGCAAGAGTGCGGAACTCAATGGCATATTGAGACACTGATTGACCACCCTGACGTAGGTCTAATAGAGAAGCTTCAGCAGCGGAAGTCCTTCCAGGTTTGTCAAACACGTTAGAAAAAACAGAAAGAAAAGCATCCACATCCTGAAGTATAAGATCATCTTTTTCTAACAGAGGTGATACCCAGGCCAAAGCTCTTCCTTTCATTAAGGAAATAAGGAATGTAATCCGAGATGAGGGAGTAGCAAAAAGGGTAGGACTGTTACGAAAGTGAAGTCGACATTGATTCAAAAAACCCCTACAATCTTCAGGATTCCCATCATATTTATCTGGAAGAGGAATCCTAGGACTCAAATGTCCTTGTGATTGGTTGTTGGGAATAGGAGGAGAGGATGCCTCAATGTTAGGATTGGGAGGGATAGGAGCAACCAAGCTCTGTAATAATGTAGTGATTTGATCCAGCTTAGTATCCAAGGATTGCAAGTGGGTAGCATGAGATCCCAGTAACTGTCCCTGGTGAGTCACGGCCATGGATAATTCAGTGGGGTCCATTTATGGCCCGTTTGTAGTGTCAGCCGTATTTGGTCAGTTCAGGATTTAACCCAACTGCTAGCGTGGATATTAAAACACACGCTAGCACACTGAGAAATATCCAGGACGTGACCCACTCAGGAAACAAAATAAGCAGGGTATCAGAACTTCCCAAAAGAATATTAATTCAAAATATCTTCTTGAGGATAGAATTATTTTACAGGAGATAGCGTTCCTTTCTCAGGAAAATAGAAAAAAACAAAGCTTATGTCCCTTTAAGCAGGTTGATAGTGGATAAATGAATATGCTTCTTTCTTGCAGGTTTGCAACAAACTAAGAATGTCCCTTTAAGCAGGTTTATAGCAAACAAAAATAATAATGTCCTTTTAGCAGAAATAAAGCAAACAAAAAATAAAGTCCCTTTAAGCAGGTGTCCGCAAACAAATGTTAATGTCCTTTTAAGCAGGATTGTCAGCAAAGAAATGATAATGTCCTTATTGGCAGGATTAAAGCAAACAAAGATAATGTCCCTTTAAGCAGGTGTCAGCAAACAAATGATAATGTCCTTTTAAGCAGGATTGTCAGCAAAGAAATGATAATGTCCTTATTAGCAGGGTTAAAGCAAACAAAGATAATGTCCCTTTAAGCAGGTGTCAGCAAACAAATGATAATGTCCTTATTGGCAGGATTAAAGCAAACAAAGATAATGTCCTTTTAAGCAGGTGTCAACAAACAAATGATAATGTCCTTTTAAGCAAGATTGTAAGCAAACAAATGATAAGGTCCTTATTAGCAGGATTAAAGCAAACAAAGATTATGTCCCTTTAAGCAGGTGTCAGCAAACAAATGATAATGTCCTTTTAGGCAGGTTAGCAGGCAATCAAGATTTGGAAGCAAGAGGCATTGGCAAAACAAAGTTGAGGAGGATAGGGTCAGGTTTCAAAATTGTACTCACTCAGACAGGGACCGGCAGAAGAGAGAGAGAGAAAACAAACGGGCACCGAGTAAATCTCCCGCCGAGATTTTAAAGGCAGAGAGAGGCCGCCACGTCATAGGGGTTGTCAGAGAATGCGTCACGTTGCCTAGCAACGTGACGTAGAACCCCAGAAGAGATCCGGGAGCCGCGGCGACACGGCGATGAACGGTAATTCATGACACATAGTAACCGCCATTGGCGCGCTAGATGTACTAGGTATCGCTTGCGTGGGCAATGCTGGAGTTGACACAGAAGGAGAGGATGATGAACTATCCCCACTACCTTCATTTAAAGAATCATCTTGGGCAACATTTTTAAATGTGACAGTACTGTCCTTAATTTGTTTGGACCCTATGGCACACTTCGCACAAACATTTAATGGTGGAACCACCTTGGCCTCCATTCACACAGAACATAGGCTATCTGAAGGCACAGACATGTTAGACAAATCTAGGCAGCTTTTTAATGCAAGAAAGGTAATTTTATACAAATGAAACAACATAGAAAAGGAAGTGGGGATTTCACAATAAGAAATTCCCAAAAGTCTAGGTAAATCCAGCACAACTGTAAAAATAAAATAAATACACAAAAAGAGCCTGTATGTACAGTCCCCGGTGTATATAGACCAGTCACTTCAGACTTGAACCCCAATTGTTACTGAGTCAAGTAGTGCTTTAAAGGCATAGCATAGGAGGAGCAATAGAAACACGCGTCTTTATTCACAGGTGCTGTTTTCTTTTAAGACAGTAGTATTCAGTGTACAGATGCGTAAAACATATTCTACCTGTATTTGTTCACGCGGTCGCCCCTCCTAGCTGCCTCGTTCTTAGAGCGTTCCAAACATCAGGGGTAAGTCAGGATGAGCAGGGGATCTGCTGTAAGGGCTGCCAAGCACGACGAGTCCAAACGCTCGTTTCGCTCCTTCAGTCAGTGCAGCATGGAGCTTCTTCCAGGTGCTAACGACACCTTGATTACCAGCCTTTTTATTGCCGGTTTCCAGAATCTTTTTCATTTGATGAAATTCATGTCAATCACAATTAGCCACTGCGTCGCTGTTACAATGTCTTTGCAATTGTTACTTTTAAATACAGCTATATGCAGGGCTTCTCAAGTAATCAAGGTGAAGTATTCCATAGCAGAAATTGATTGGATACACTTCAATGTTTCAGATACTCACTCACACACACATCCGCAACAGTTCATATATACAAAATGTACTAAAAAACAATTTTATTTTTAATACACCATTGTGCAATATTTAAAAAGACAATACTTGATATATAATGTTATGTGTGTCAAATTACTCTAACAGCAAATATGTGCAATTTAGCTCATCATAATAGTATGTGTTTACAATTTTGATTTATTTTGATCTTATTACTTTTGAGATCCCATATTCTATATATATATAGAAATAAATGGAGATGTGCATACAAAGTAAGGTATAAGGAATTAGCCTAAAAAGGAAGCGAATTCCAATTTTTCGTTTAAGCCATTGGGAGATAGGGTGTTCAGTTTGTACATCCATCTTGTTTCTTTTTGTAAAAGAATTCTGTCAATGTCCCCCCCACGCATACTCAGTTTAACTGATTCTATTCCAATAAAACGAAGTTCATCAATTTTTGATTTGTGAAATTGAGCAAAATGTCTCGCCACTGGGCTATCAATATTGAAGTCCTTTATATCGTCTCTATGTTCTGTAATGCGGGAGCGTAATTCTCTAAAAGTTTTACCCACATAAAAACATTTACACAAGCAATAGAGAAGATATATGACTCCTTTTGTAGAACAATTAATGAATGAATTGATTTTATATGTGACTCCTGTATTTGTGCTAAAGGTCTTAGTTTTTTGCATGAATTGACAGCAGACACAGTGATTACAGGGGGAACTACCGACTATCTTTTGGGCATTACGTTCTAACCAGTTACATGTAGGCACTTTGTTAAATTCGCTCTTAACAAGGAGATCTTTCAAATTGTTAGGTCTCCTTGCTGTCATTAGGGGATAGTCCCCCACATGTTGGTGTAATGTAGAATCATTAGTCAGCAAATGCCAGTTGTTATTTAAAATATTTTTAACTTTACTCCAATGGGCATTATATTTAGTAATAAATCTGATTTTAGTGTCTTCCACATTCTCACTTTTGGTTTTCTTTTGATACAGCAGATCTTTTCTTTGATGCTGAGATGCTCTATAGAGTGCTCTTTTTATGCATCTTTTTGAATAGCCTCTCTCCAAAAAGCGAGTCGCCATATCTTTTGCCTGTTGTTTAAAAGTTTGGTCTCTAGAACAAATTCTGCGTAACCGCAGAAATTGCCCATAGGGGATACCCCTCTTAAGATTTTCAGGATGGTGACTCATTCCCAAGAGAAGGCTATTAGTTGCAGTCGGCTTTCGGAACACTTCTGTTTCAATTTTACCTTCGTTCTTACTAATTTTAAGTCCAAAAAGTTAATAGTACTAGAATCATAACTACACGTTAGGAAGATATTTAGATTATTCTTATTCAGGAGGGAAACAAATTTAAGTAGATCCTCCTCACTGCCGTCCCATAGCAGGAGGATATCATCCACATATCTGATCCAGAGGGCTACATGCGCCTCAACTATGTCAGAATGCTCACCAAAAACAATTTGATCTTCCCATCCACCAAGATGTAAACAAGCATAAGTTGGGACGCATGTAGCCCCCATTGCTGTCCCTTGTTTCTGTTTATAATATTTGCCATCAAAGATGAAAATATTATTTTCCAGAACAAATTTCAAAAGTTCACTTACAAATTTAGAATGTTTACTATAACCCACTCCTCTTGTGTTGAGAAATTTTTCACAAGTTGCAATTCCAATAGAGTGGGGAATTGAAGAATATAAGGATTCAACATCCAACGAGACCAAAATGGTCTTGTCAGTGACATTGATCCCATCAAATTTTTTAATCACATCTGTTGAATCTTGGACGAAGGTGCGTAAGTGATTTACAAATGGCTGCAAAAACCTATCAATATAGTTACTTATTCCTTCAGTGGGGCCCCCCATCCCAGAAATGATGGGGCGTCCTGGTGGATTTTTAATGGATTTATGTAACTTTGGTATCCAGTAGAAAACTGGTGTTTTTGGTTTATGATTATATAAAAAACCAAACTCTTGACTTGTAATCAAATTATTTCTATGTGCCTCATTTAATAGAAAAAGAAGTTCATTGTGAGATCTATGAAATTCCTCAAAAGAAGATTTGGCATATTGAGTTTCATCAAGTAATTGCCGCATTGCTTCTTTAATGTAGTATTCTTGAGTAAGAATGACAACGTTACCCCCCTTGTCGGCCGGTTTTATGACCAATTCCTGATGATTAATCAGTTCTTTAAGGGCTCTTCGTTCAGATTTAGTAAGATTATCGTTGACAATCTTTGTAGTTTGGACTTGTGTCAGCTCTTGAGAGACATTTTGAACAAAAAACGAAATATTTGGAATGGAGGAAAAAGAGGGCATGTAAGTGGATTTTTTCTTTAAATCTGTTTTTGGAAGGATATCTGTAATTTCATTACTCTGTTCATAGAGAAGAGTCTCTAGACAATCCAAAGTATCCCTCTCTTTTCTACAGGCCAGATCTACTTGTATTTTTGGCGTCATTATCTTTTTTAAAGCGAGTTTTCTCGCAAAAAGATGTAAATCCTTGGTGACTTCGAATAAATCTAGACTGTTAGAAGGGCAAAAACTGAGTCCCTTTTCCAGTACTTTTATATGTTCACGATTTAGGGGGAATGAAGAAAGGTTGACAATACCCATTTTATGAGAGGGGGGCTGAGGGCCCAAAAGTGAGTCACTTTCCTCCTCTAGTTGTATCTCATGCAATTTCTGGTCATCATATATTGACCCTGATATCGTCTGTTCCCCCTCCCTCTTCCTTCTCTCCTCTCTTGGGATTGCCCTCCCGTGCCTCCTCCTCCCACCTCGTCTAGTCCTACCCCTAAAGGGTGCATACGTTGGTTATTTGAGTCACTGTTTTTATTTTCACCATCAGAGTCCACTTTATAACACTGTTTTGTGTGGGATCCACTGTATGAATGTGAATGTGTGTATTGTGCATTTAGTTAATAAATATTTATATCGTTTTTGACATACAGGCTCTTTTGTGTATTTATTTTATTTTTACAGTTGTGCTGGATTTACCTAGACTTTTGGGAATTTCTTATTGTGAAATCCCCACTTCCTTTTCTATGTTGTTTCATATGTATTTTTCTAGGAAGCAGCTGTTCTTTAGTGAATTAACTTATTAGTGTGCAACTCTTTTCTTGTGTCTTTTTGTCTACTAAATTTATACAAAACCGTTACTGTCTCTTTAAATAATAAATGAGCACACTTTATTACTGAAACGTCAGAAAAACTTCAAAGAAATATCCGATCTTTCTGAAATTTTCACCATAGTGTCTTAAAGCTTTGAAAGTATTGCACAATAATTTTCAGACCAATTGACTCTTAAATGCCCAAACCGGAGCTAATAACAGCAATTAACCGGTTAATACACTACAGTCCCCTGCCACAGTCTCCACCGCAGCTTTTACCTTCCTTATGGGTTAACCAAAAACGAAATAAACCTCTTATAAGTCCTTTTCTAAGCCTCTTGACCTTCCACGTGAAGCTGCATGAACCTCCTGATGAAAAGCAACTGCGCAACTGAGGCACGAAAATGAGGCCTCCTCCCTCTGCATTCCAGAGTGAAGGGGCCTTTCTGACAAAATTAGGTGTCTAAACGGCTGCCAGGCGCAAATAACATACCCAAAAGTGTTTTAAAGTTTGAAAAAACACTTCAAAGTCACATAAACATGATAAAAAATAAACAACTTAGCACACAATAGTGTCAACCAGCAGAGAGCCCAAATTATAAGCCTTAATTCTGTTACTGAGTCTAAGAAAATGGCTTACCTATCCCAGAAGTGATAACTGACAGTCTTCTAACATTACTTGGTCTTGTTAGAAAAGTGACTGATCATACCTGAAGCAGATAAGCCTGCAAACTGTTCCCCCTTGAAAGTTCTCTGGTTTAACAGTCCTGCGTGGGAACAGCAATCGATTTTAGTTACTGGTGCTAAAATCATACTCCTCTTTAACAGAAATCTTCTTCATTTTCTGTTGCAGAGTAAATAGTACAAACCGGCACTATTTTAAAATAACAAACTCTTGATAGAAGAAATAAAAAACTACAACTAACACCACATACTCTTTACCACCCCTGTGGAGATGCTACTTGTACAGAGCGGCAAAGAGAATGACTGGGGGGCGGAGCTAGAGGGGGAGCTATATGGACAGCTCTGCTGTTGTGCTCTCTTTGCCACTTCCTGTAGGGAATGAGAATATCCCACAAGTAAGGATGAAGCCGTGGACCGGACACACCAATGTAGGAGAAAAATAGAAATTAAAAAAAAAATTTAAATCACCTTAGCACCCAGGTGGGAAAGTGCTTAGCACTCAAAGGGTTAAACTATAAATCAACCTAAGATAACTATTCTAATAAAATAAAAAAAACTACCAATCAAAAACCTAAATTACAAAATGTAAATAAACCTAATACTACGAAAAAAATAAAAAAAATCGCTTAAAATTACAAAAAATAAAAAACGAAATGATCCAAAATAATAAAAATTACACCTAATCTAATAGCCCTATAAAAACAAAAAGCCCCCCCAAAATAGCAACACCCCCTAACCTAACAATAAACTACCAATAGCCCTTAAAAGGGCCTGTTGTAGGGCATTTCCCTAAGTTAAACAGCTCTTTTACATTAAAAAATTACAAAGACCCCCTTAAAAGTAACCCCCCCCCCACACACAACCAAAGTTAGGGGGGTGTTAGGTTTAGGAGTTAATAGTTTAATTTAGTGTTTTGCTATGTAGGGGCCGGCAGTTTAGGGGGTTAATAGGTTTATTATAGTAGTAGCAATGTGGGTGGGTGCGGATTAGGGGTATAGGTTAATTTATTAGTTGCAATGTGGGGGGCGGCGGTTTAGGGGTTAATAGGTTTAATTAGTGTCGGTGATGTCATGGAGCGAGCGATTAGGGGTTAATCACTTTATTTAGCATCTGCGATGTCGGGGAGCTGTGAATTTGGGGTTAATAACTTTATTTAGTGTCAGTGATGTCGGGGAGCGGCGGATTAGGGGTGTTTAGACTAGGGGTTTGTGTTAGCGTTTTAGGTTTAAACGTCATTTTCTTTTCCCCATAGACATCAATGGGGTTGCCTTATGGCGATTTGCCATTCCGCGATTTTTTCTAACACTCTCTCCCCATTGATGTCCATGAGGGAAAGCGTGCACAAGCACGTAAACTCAGCCCTTTACTTTTGTGCGGTATGGGGCTTAACGCACCATAACGCACAGCACAAGGAGGTTTTTCAGTAACTCGTAATGGCAGCGCTATGGAAAGTGCAATAACGATCATTTTATTGCAATATTTAAGCATCCGATATAGCGCAAAACTCGTAATCTAGGTGATAGTGTGAAGCTACCCAGTAAGTGCTATAAAAGGGGTTCAACAAACTGGGTATAGGGTATAAAAATTACTTATCAAACCACATTGATCTGTCAGGCAAATTGGAAAGAAAGGTTGGACTCTACCCATATATGACAATCACCAACCCCAAAACTGGGGAAACTGAGAATTTTATGTTTTATTTCCCTTAATAAGGTGTCTGACCTATGCATAGTATCAGGTTCTTGGTCTGCTCAGAAAGACGGATATTACAAATGACTGCACAATAGCTTGTTTATATGGCCAACTGAAATGACATGAAATGTGCAAGAGACAAATTGTTTGTTGTAATAAATAGCTCTTACTTTAAACTGAAAATGTTTGTATGGTTGAAGCATACACAACTCCACAGCTGATTTCAGATTACACCTGATTGCTATCTGGGCTCTTTTCATTTCTAATGAATATACATGTAGAATTAGCCAAGGGGTGGGTGCAAGTAGCAGTTCAGGTTTCTTTAAAGGGACAGTAAAGTCAAATTTAAACTTTTATGATTCAGCTATAGAATGCAATTTACAGCAGCTTTACAATTTACCTCTATTATCTAATTTGTTTCGTTGTATTGGTGCCCCTTGTTAAAACATATACCTAGGGTAGGCTCAGGAGCAATAAAGCCCTACTGAGAGCTAGCTGTAAATTTGTGGTTGCATATTTGCCTTTTGTCATTGACTATCTATGTGTTAAGCAAGCTCACAGTAGTGCATTGCTGCTTTTTCAACAATTAAAAGCAAAACAAGCAAATTCAATAGAAGAAGTACATTGGAAAGTTGTTTAAAATGATATGCTTTATAGAACATAGAACATACAATTGTAAACAACTTTTTAGTTTACTTATATTTTTAATTTAGCTTCATTCTCTTGGTATCCTTTATTGAAGAATCAGCAACGCACTCCTGGGAACTAGTGAAACACTGGTAAGCCAATAATAAGAGGTATATATATATATATATATATATATATATATATATATAGCCACAAATCAATAGTTAGCACCCAGCTTCTGAGCCTACCTAGGCATGCTTTTTTAACAAAGGATAACAAGAGAATGAAGCACATTAGATAAGAGAGGTATATAGGAAAGATGTTTATAATTGTACACTCTGTCTGAATCATGAAATACATTTTTGGGGTTTCATGTCCCTTAAAAGAAAAATGTGTCATGCACGTTCATTTGAAGGACCATTAAACTTGACATTTCAACAATGCATAAAATGTTTCATTTTTGCAATTGAAACATTATTGCAATATACATCCATTATTTATTTTGCTAGATTATGCTGTTTATGTGCTTGTTTTCTCTCAGGGAGGTTTGGGTTAATACTTTTAGGCAAATTATGCAAGCTTTTGTTTACTTCACACACACCCCTAAGATTCTAAGCAGTCACATTTTTGTAAATGGTGGATTATCCGTTTTGCATCAACAATCATGATAGGAGAATCATTCTTTGCAATAGTAACTAAGTTGTATCAGTGCTAAACAACCTTAAGAGAAGAGATATGGGCAGACTTCCCCAGTCTCTCTCAACTGCACATGTGCAAACAGAGTTTGTGCTATATCTGAATATTAGTTTGTGATTGGTTAGCAAGGATTCTTTTGTTCTGGGGGACAGGGAAATCAGTGAAATAAACAAGCATAAAACAATATACTCATTTGACATAATAAAGCTTCAGTTTTCATTGCAAAATTATTTTCAGATATGAAGGTTCAAAAAGGTTCAAAATCATGTAGTTTACAATCTGTGTTTACTTGTCCTTAAATAGTAATGTATTAGAAATTATACTGAAATAAATTCAACTGCCATTTGTAGGAACACATCACCGAGCATAGAAGAGACCCAAATTATCAATGACGGTTGATCTATGAACCATGGTTATGTTGTTAAAAGGGAGTTAGTGGACTGTACAATAAAGAGGTTTGAATAGAAAACCTAATCCTATTCTGATGACGTAATGGGAAAGATGAACAGGACTGGGACATTCTATACAATATCCAAAAGGATTTTCCCTTCACATGATCTTAATGAATCTCAGTAAGGAAAAGCCTTGATCATGAGGGTCAGACCATCAAGTCTTGAACTCATTCCTAAAGCAAGACTTTAAGGCTTAGCTTACAGTTCTGCCCTGGAAGATCTTTGTATCTAAAGGAGTAAAATAACTCATAGAATTGTGATATTTTTGATAATATATTTCAGGATATGCCCCAAATGACTTTATTCATAAAGGGATCATCCATTAGACTATTTTGCAACCATTACCAGAAGCTCAAACATTAAACCATACATCTTGATACCCCATAACACTTCCATAGAAACAGAACAAATAAGCAGGTAAAACTCCTATAAAAAAAAGTATACCGTCAAACTATATTTTCAATCACTATAAGTTAAAGGGAAACTGAAGCCAAATTGTTTATTTCATGATTCGTATAGAGCATGCAAATTTAAGCAACTTTCTAATTTAGTCCTATTATCAATTTTTCTTCGTTCTTTTGGTATTTTTATTTGAAAAAGCGGGAATACTCTATAAGCTTATGAGCCGGCCCATCTTTGGTTAAGCACCTGGGTAGCACTTGCTGATTGGTGGCAAAATCTAGCCACCAATTAGCAAGCACTCTCCAGGTTCTGAACCAAAAATGGGCCGGCTCATAAGCTTACAATCCTGCTTTTTCAAATAAAGATACCAAGAGAACGAAGAAAAATTGAAAATAGGAGTTAATTAGAAAGTTGCATAAAACGGCATGCTCTATCTGAATCATGAAAGAAAAAAATTGGGTTCAGTATCCCTTTAACCCCTTAACGACGTATGGGCTATGTCCTGTAAAAAATGCAGTTAACGACTAAGGACGTACCCCGTATGTTGTTGGTCTTTGAAAGCGGTGGAAGCGATCCTGATCGCTTCCAGTCGCTTTCATGTTATTGCAGTGATGCGTCCATATAGCAGTCCGATGCAGAAAGAGCCACTCTGTGGCCCTCCCTGCATCGGCCATCGATGGCCGTGATCGTTGGTGCGTGGGAGCTGTTGCAGGGAGGCGGGTGGGCGGCCATCGATGAAGGAGGGGGGTGGGATTGTGTGCAGGTGCACATGCGTGCACGGGGGTGGGTGAGCGCGCGGGTGGGTGGGAACCCTACACTATGGGACACTCCGTGGGAGAGAGGACTGGGGAGGGTGGAAATTTAAAATTAAGCGATCTGGGAGAGGGTGGGAGGTTGGATGTTGAGGGGGGGGCAGCAACACTACAGAAAATATACAGTATTTTTTAAATTAAAAAAAAAACATATTTATTTCAAACTGGGTACTGGCAGACAGTTGTCAGTACCCAATATGGCACACAATAAGGCAGAGGGGGATACTACACAGCAGAATTTTTTTATTAAAAAAAAAAACAAAAGAAACTTTTATTTTAGTACTGGCAGACTTTCTGCCAGTACTTAAGATGGCGGGGACAATTGTGGGGTGGGGGAGGGAAGAGAACTGTTTGGGAGGGATCAGGGGGTGTGATGTGTCAGGTGGGAGGCTAACCTCTACACGAAAGCTAAAATTAAACCTGCAAGCTCCCTACAAGCTACCTAATTAACCCCTTCATTGCTAGACATAATATACGTTTAGCGGCCTTCTAATTACCAAAAAGCAACACCAAAGCCATATATGTCTGCTATTTCTGAACAAAGGAGATCCCAGAGAAGCATTTATAACGATTTGTGCCATAATTGCACAAGCTGTTTGTAAATAATTTCAGTGAGAAACCTAAAGTTTGTGAAAAAATTTGTGAAAAAGTGAACGTTTTTTTTTTTTTTAATCACATTTGGCGGTGAAATGGTGGCATGAAATATACCAAAATGGGCTTAGATCAATACTTTGGGTTGTCTTCTAAAAACAAATATATACATGTCAAGGGATATACAGGGATTCCAGACAGATATCAGTATTCCAATGTAACTATCGCTAATTTTGAAAAAATGTGGTTTGGAAATAGTAAAGTGCTACTTGTATTTATTGCCCTATAACTTGCAAAAAAAGCATAGAACATGTAAACATTGGGTATTTCTAAACTCAGGACAAAATTTAGAAACTATTTAGCATGGGTGTTTTTTGGTGGTTGTAGATGTGTAACAGATTTTGGGGGTCAAAGTTAGAAAAAGTGTGTTTTTTTCCATTTTTTCCTCATATTTTATAAAAAAAATTTATAGTAAATTATAAGAAAATAATGGTATCTTTAGAAATTCCATTTAATGGCGAGAACAAACGGTATATATTATGTGTGGGTACAGTAAATGAGTAAGAGGAAAATTACAGCTAAACACAAACACCGCAAAAATGTAAAAATAGCCTTGGTCCCAAACGGTCAGAAAATGGGAAAGTGCTGTGGTCCTTAAGGGGTTTAATTATTTATGTCCTAAGTGAGTCAAACCAAATGTGCAAAGTTCCATCCACAAGAGCAGTAGAAATGGAGGGACAAATAGAACCTACAACCTGAAATAATGTCTCTGTTCACTTAACTATAAGATCCTTGAAGGAAGTACTGAAAGGAATAGTGATATGCTTGCATAAGCAGAAATAGGTATATTCACTGCAAAATATACTTCCAGTATTGCAAAGAGGATATGAAAATTAATAGATTAAATTCTGCTATAAAAAATATTTTATCAGGTAGAAGCACATTTTCAAAAAATGTAATCTAGACTGAGAATGTACCTGGACAAACTTAGAGTAACTAATAGGCAGTAGCTCTTTATAAGCAAGAGGATGAGACCTGTTTGTTGTCTGGAATTCTAAGAATGATGTCTGAACTGTTTGAGTGGTAAACTCTGAGCCATTGAAGCATCATAAGAATGTTCTGTAACTTAATTTCATATAGTTCTTGACTAGGATATCATTTATGCAGCACAGCATTCTATTTAAATATTGTATTGAGATAATCTATACACTAAAACAGTGTTGCATCAAGCCCAAAACATACACAAGATAAAATAAAACATGCAAGGAAAGTGTAGTAATCAGAAGATATAGAGGATTCTACTGCAAGTTAACATTAGAAAACTGTTTTATTCGCTGATGATTTCACTATTACAGAGTCTTTAGGGTCCCTCTCTGACTTACTGAAGCTGCTTGGAGAGTTCAGATGATATTCTTAATATATGGTTTAGGTCATGAAGACAATGATTTATCATATTGGTCTACCTATGGAGGCAATCACTCCGTTCAAATAGGTGAGCGATGAGCTTATGCACTTGGGAGTTTTTCTTTCACACAATGTGTAGGTCACGATAGATAGGAACTTTACCCAGTTCACAAATTAACTGTCCGATATCCTACATAAGTGGCACTTCCAAGAAATCTGATGGCTTGATAGAATAACGGCAATTAAAATGATGATCTTGCCATAATTAACTTACTTTTTCCAGTGAATATTGTTCAAGGTCCCTGTGACTATCTTAGAGAGGATTCAGAGATTATTTAAAGAATATAGTTGGAAGGTAAAGAGGCTCAGGGTGACCCTTAGATCTCTCCAAAACTTATTACAGATGGGAGGAGTTACGGTACCTAATGTTAATCTCTACTATGAGGCGGCCTTATAGAATTCATTAATACCCAGAAGGAAATAAATAGGCAGACTTGGTGTCCATCTGTTTCTTATTTGACATCAAAATCTATGTTTTTATGTTAATGTCCCCTAACTCCAAGTGGTACAAAGTTATACCCCCTCCAGTAAAGAATCATATGATCAAAAAAATGAGCGAATATAAGAAGCTATGTAAAGTGTGTATACTAATGCTACATTAATTGTGTGCTAACGCGTTTTGTGATTTTATTTTTTTATTACTGCATACAAATAACAGCATAAGTTAAAACTTCATACCTTTAGTGTATTAGTGTGTTGAACTGTTTTTGTTATATAACTGTTGCCTCAATGTAATTAAAAACACATAGTAGTATAATGTGCAATTATGTCTTAATCTCAAGCCACAGACCTTTAAATATTCAACATTCCTTTACCAGATTTTACAGAAAATCTTTAAATCTTTAAATACATAAGAATGTGCTGTACACATTTTAATATAACGCAAAGGTATCGTGTTATATTTATATTTTAAAGATTCTTAACTTATTAAAGGGATATGAAACCCAAACATTTTTCTTTTGTGATTCAGAGAGAGCACACAATTTTAAAACGTTTCCAATGGACTTCTATTATGAAATTTGTTTTGTTCCCATGATACTCTGTGTTGAAGCGATACCTAGGTCGGTGTTTGGAGCACTATATGGCAGGAAATAGTGCAAATATATAACATTCTTTCAAACTGCTGACATATAGTGCTCCAGACACGTGCATGCTTCTGAGCTTATGTCCCAGCTTTTCAACAAAAGACACCAAGAGAACTGAGAAAATTTGATACTATAAGTAAATCACAAAGTAGTATCTAAATCATGACAGACAAATGTTGGGTTTCATGTCCCTTTAAGCCTTAAGGCTGTGACAAACTGCAAGCGATGCAGTGCGAGGCAAAGCAGCTGCTTCACGCCGTGTCACATCGATTTTGAAGTTCAAATATTTCAACTCAGCTACGTGACCTGATGCGGCTGAGCGTACAGAGATGAAAAGGCAGGACACATTGAGCGCGCACAGCCGCAACATCACGCTGTGCGCCGCACTGCTCTCAGTGTGTCACAGTCTTTATTGCAGTTCAAGAAGAAAGATTTTTAAAAAGCCGAAAGATTGCGCTGACACTATTGGGACCCTGGACATCTAAGGAGTCAGACAACTGTGTGTGTTGTTATTATTTTAATGCACAGCTATTATATCAATCCAATTAAAGTTTCTTTTTCATATTTCAAAAATGTTAAAAATAAGAAAGAAACAGTAGACAAAAAAGTAGGTGACTACAAGCAAGACAGGGATTTCAGCACAACTTTTTTATTTTCCAATAAATGGTAAGTGAGGATGATCTAAGCATCCTAGTTATGTACAAAATTTAATGTGACTACAGTGTTCCATATCTCAAATGCACACATCCAAATAAAGTAATAACAAATTACATAGGTCAATGATTAAACCGTGGTACCATCGCTATAAATACCACAGTATGCAAATAGCATAGAGCGTCCCTGAAAAACTCTCATAAATAAGCTTAAGATAGTGCAACACCTCCACCAAAGGGTGGCTTCGCATTTGCAGCGAATAAACAGTCACCTTGGAGATCACTGAGGATCTATGCCTATCTTAAAATACTATGTCCAAATAGGAACAAATAGCTACCATCCTATACATAAAGTAGGAGAAAAGACATTGATATAACACATATGTACAATAAAGACTGGTAGAACAACACCTCCACCAGAGGGTAACTTCGCTTCAGAGGCGAATATCTGGTTACCTTGGTGATCCGTGAGGATCTATGCACTCTAAATGACGACTGTGCAGTAAATCATATAAAGACATGTAAATGCATGTATATATATATATATATATATATATATATAAAAAATAGTCAAAATCGTTGATATGTATGTATGGATAGCATAGCAAATGACAGCAAATGAGATATATCCTGTATAGGGGTATGTACAATACCTAATTCAGAGGGCACAACTATAAATTATAGTGTCCGGTGTCATGAATGTATAATTTGGGTTTAGGATCGATGTACAGCCCTATATAAATGTGTCAGGATCATATCTTTACAAAGCAGATATATACAGCTTTTGTGGTGGTTCAATTACCAATACTTAAAGCAACTCAAATGTTAACAGTCTAGCATGTATTCATTATACAGTTCGTATTAACCGAACTCCGAGTCCAAGTTGTTAATAAACACAGTTAGTGGATAAGATTTTTTGTTACCACTCCCAGTGCTTCCTGCACTTGTTACGTAAATCAGCTCAGCTGGAACCAAGGTACTGCTTAAGTATTGGGTTAAACAGAATCCGTATGTCATCATCCGAAAATATAGAGTGGTTCTTCAAAAAAGCACTTTTCCTCAAAGGTAAGACCAAAGTTGCTGGCGATTAATTACTTTATGCGCATTGTCCGCCACATCCGCTATATGTCTCTGTTAAGTCAAGGTTTTCAGGTAAAGTTCAATGCTCCTCGCATACGTCACTGCCGACGCGCGTTTCACCCCCCACATGACTATAGCATCATTGGGGCTTCCTCAGGGCAAACGTGAAACTCGCGTCGGCAGTGAAGTATGCAAGGAGCATTAAACTTTACCTGAAAAACTTGACTTAAAATAGACATATAGTGAATGTCGCGGACATTGCGCATAAAGTAACTAAGGGCCAACAACTTTGGTCTTACCTTTGAGGAAAAGTGCTTTTTTGAAGAACCGCTCTATATTTTCGGATGACATACGGATTCTGTTTAACCCAACACTTAAGCAGTACCTTGGTTCCAGCTGATCTGATTTATGTAACAAGCGCAGGAAGCGCTGGGAGTGGTAACAAAAAATCTTATCCCCTTACTGTGTCTATTAACAACTTGGACTCGGAGTTCGGTTAATACGAACTGTATAATGAATACATGCTCGACTGTTAACATATGAGTTGCTTTAAGTATTGGTAATTGAACTGCCACAAAAGCTGTATATATCTGCTTTGTAAGGATATGATCCTGACACATTTATATAGGGCTGTACATAGATCCTAAACCGAAATTATACATTCATGACACCGGACACTATAATTTATAGTGGTGCCCTCTGAACTAGGTGTTGTACATACCCCTATACAGGATATATCTCATTTGCTGTCATTTGCTATCCTATCCATACATACATATCAAAGATTTTGACTGTTTATATATATACATGCATTTACATGTCTTTAAATGATTTACTGCACAGTCGTCATTTAGAGTGCATAGATCCTCACGGATCACCAAGGTAACCAGATATTCGCCTCTGAAGAGAAGTTACCCTCTGGTGGAGGTGTTGTTCTAACTACCAGTCTTTATTGTACATATATATGTTATATCAATGTCTTTTCTCCTACTTTATGTATAGGATGGTAGCTATTTGTTCCTATTTGGACATAGTATTTTAAGATAGGCATAGATCCTCAGTGTTCGCCAAGGTGACTGTTTATTCGCTGCAAATGCGAAGCCAGCCTCTGGTGGAGGTGTTGCACTATCTTAAGCTTATTTATGAGAGTTTTTCAGGGATGCTCTATGCTATTTGCATACTGTGGTATTTATAGCGATGGTACCACGGTTTAATCATTGACCTATGTAATTTCTTATTACTTTATTTGGATGAGTGCATTGGAGATATGGGACACTGTAGTCACATTAAATTTTGTACATAACTAGGATGCTTAGATCATCCTCACTTACCATTTATTGGAAAATAAAAAAGTTGTGCTGAAATCCCTGTCTTGCTTGTATTCACCTACTTTTGTGTCTACCCTTTCTTTCTTATTTTTAAAATTTTTGAAATATGAATTTTTAAGGGTCTGCACTAAACATACTTTCCCTATAAAGGGTTTCCATATCCAGAGGACATTATACGTAAGTCCTCAGGTATTTTGTGTTTCTCCCTAATCTAACTAATATTAAATTTTTTTTTAATTGGGGTGTAAACTGCAAAAGTCTATACTTACCCACAAGTCATGCTCTGCATAATCAAAGAGTAGCCAAACTTTTCTGTCGCTGTGAGATAAGAATACTTTCTGTAATGTTATAACATTTGGGTGCTTCAACTCACGCAACAGCTAAAAAAAAAAAAATGAGGAAAGTGTCAAAGTCTCACAAAGTAATGAAGCAAACAACAGCTTATGATTATTATTGCACACCGAAAAAACATAATTTATGCTTACCTGATAAATTTATTTCTCTTGTAGTGTATCCAGTCCACGGATTATCCATTACTTGTGGGATATTCTCCTTCCCAACAGGAAGTTGCAAGAGGATCACCCACAGCAGAGCTGCTATATAGCTCCTCCCCTCACTGCCATATCCAGTCATTCGACCGAAACAAGACGAGAAAGGAGAAACCATAGGGTGCAGTGGTGAATGTAGTTTAATTAAAATTTAGACCTGCCTTAAAAGGACAGGGCGGGCCGTGGACTGGATACACTACAAGAGAAATAAATTTATCAGGTAAGCATAAATTATGTTTTTTCTTGTTAAGTGTATCCAGTCCACGGATCATCCATTACTTGTGGGATACCAATACCAAAGCTAAAGTACACGGATGATGGGAGGGACAAGGCAGGAACTTAAACGGAAGGAACCACTGCCTGTAGAACCTTTCTCCCAAAAACAGCCTCCGAAGAAGCAAAAGTGTCAAATTTGTAAAATTTTGAAAAGGTGTGAAGCGAAGACCAAGTCGCAGCCTTGCAAATCTGTTCAACAGAGGCCTCATTTTTAAAAGCCCAGGTGGAAGCCACAGCTCTAGTAGAATGAGCTGTAATCCTTTCAGGGGGCTGCTGTCCAGCAGTCTCATAGGCTAAGCGTATTATGCTCCGAAGCCAAAAGGAGAGAGAGGTTGCCGAAGCTTTTTGACCTCTCCTCTGTCCAGAGTAAACGACAAACAGGGCAGATGTTTGACAAAAATCTTTAGTAGCCTGTAAGTAAAACTTCAAGGCACGGACTACGTCCAGATTATGCAAAAGACGTTCCTTCTTTGAAGAAGGATTAGGACACAATGATGGAACAACAATCTCTTGATTGATATTCCTGTTAGAAACCACCTTAGGTAAAAACCCAGGTTTGGTACGCAGAACTACCTTGTCTGAATGAAAAATCAGATAAGGAGAATCACAATGTAAGGCAGATAACTCAGAGACTCTTCGAGCCGAGGAAATAGCCATCAAAAACAGAACTTTCCAAGATAAAAGTTTAATATCAATGGAATGAAGGGGTTCAAACGGAACTCCCTGAAGAACTTTAAGAACCAAGTTTAAGCTCCACGTGGGAGCAACAGTTTTAAACAAAGGCTTAATCCTAACCAAAGCCTGACAAAATGCCTGGACGTCTTGAACTTCTGCCAGACGCTTGTGCAAAAGAATAGACAGAGCAGAGATCTGTCCTTTTAAAGAACTAGCTGATAAGCCTTTGTCCAAACCCTCTTGGAGAAAGGACAATATCCTAGGAATCCTAACCTTACTCCATGAGTAACTCTTGGATTCACACCAATAAAGATATTTACGCCATATCTTATGGTAGATTTTCCTGGTGACAGGCTTCCGAGCCTGTATTAAGGTATCAATGACTGACTCTGAGAAGCCACGTCTTGATAGAATCAAGCGTTCAATCTCCATGCAGTCAGTCTCAGAGAAAGTAGATTTGGATGATTGAAAGGACCTTGTATTAGAAGGTCCTGCCTCAGAGGCAGAGTCCATGGTGGAAGAGATGACATGTCCACTAGGTCTGCATACCAGGTCCTGCGTGGCCACGCAGGCGCTATCAGAATCACTGATGCTCTCTCCTGTTTGATTTTGGCAATCAGTCGAGGGAGCAGAGGAAACGGTGGAAACACATAGGCCAGGTTAAAGAACCAAGGAGCTGCTAGAGCATCTATCAGCGTTGCTCCCGGGTCCCTGGACCTGGATCCGTAACAAGGAAGCTTGGCGTTCTGGCGAGACGCCATGAGATCCAGTTCTGGTTTGCCCCAACGATGGACCAGTTGAGCAAACACCTCCGGATGGAGTTCCTACTCCCCCGGATGAAAAGTCTGACGACTTAGAAAATCCGCCTCCCAGTTCTCTACGCCTGGGATGTGGATCGCTGACAGGTGGCAAGAGTGAGACTCTGCCCAGCGAATTATCTTTGAGACTTCTAACATCATTAGGGAACTCCTGGTTCCCCCTTGATGGTTGATGTAAGCCACAGTCGTGATGTTGTCCGACTGAAATCTCATGAACCTCAGTGTTGCTAACTGAGGCCAAGCTAGAAGAGCATTGAATATTGCTCTTAACTCCAGAATATTTATTGGGAGGAGTTTCTCCTCCTGAGTCCACGATCCCTGAGCCTTCAGGGAGTTCCAGACTGCGCCCCAACCTAGAAGGCTGGCATCTGTTGTTACAATCGTCCAATCTGGCCTGCGAAAGGTCATACCCTTGGACAGATGGACCCGAGAAAGCCACCAGAGAAGAGAATCTCTGGTCTCTTGATCCAGATTTAGTAGAGGGGACAAATCTGAGTAATCCCCATTCCACTGACTTAGCATGCATAATTGCAGCGGTCTGAGATGCAGGCGCGCAAATGGCACTATGTCCATTGCCGCTACCATTAAGCCGATTACTTCCATGCACTGAGCCACTGACGGGCGTGGAATGGAATGAAGGACACGACAAGCATTTAGAAGTTTTGATAACCTGGACTCCGTCAACTAAATTTTCATCTCTACAGAATCTATAAGAGTCCCTAGGAAGGAGACTCTTGTGAGTGGTGATAGAGAACTCTTTTCCACGTTCACTTTTTAAACAGTCACAACAACTGCCACCGCTCTACTGTGGCTTTTTACCTCCCTCAATACGACTTTTGAAGCCTTTTGAGCCCTTCAGAGAAGTCCTGGATCATGCAGGAAGAAGCTGGATGTCTGTGTCTGTAATTTTTGCTAGGCAAAAAAACGCCAAAATAGGCCCCTCCCACTCATATTACAACAGTGGGAATCCTCAGGGAACTGTTTCTAGGCAAAATTCAAGCCAGCCATGTGGAAAAAACTAGGCCCCAATAAGTTTTATCACCAAACATATGTAAAAAACGATTAAACATGCCAGCAAACGTTTTAAAATACACTTTTATAAGAGTATGTATCTCTATTAATAAGCCTGATACCAGTCGCTATCACTGCATTTAAGGCTTTACTTACATTACTTCGGTATCAGCAGCATTTTCTAGCAAATTCCATCCCTAGAAAAATATTTTAACTGCACATACCTTATTGCAGGAAAACCTGCACGCTATTCCCCCTCAGAAGTTACCTCACTCCTCAGAATATGTGAGAACAGCAAAGGATCTTAGTTACTTCTGCTAAGATCATAGAAAACGCAGGCAGATTCTTTTTCTAAATACTGCCTGAGATAAACAGTACACTCCGGTACCATTTAAAAACAACAAACTTTTGATTGAAGAAATAAACTAAGTATAAAACACCACAGTCCTCTTACGACCTCCATCTTAGTTGAGAGTTGCAAGAGAATGACTGGATATGGCAGTGAGGGGAGGAGCTATATAGCAGCCCTGCTGTGGGTGATCCTCTTGCAACTTCCTGTTGGGAAGGAGAATATCCCACAAGTAATGGATGATCCGTGGACTGGATACACTTAACAAGAGAAATATCTGTAAATGTCACACAGTGTTGAAAACAAACATAAGTTAACAATGCTGATGTCAGTTCTTTCTATATTTTAATAGGCAAAATGTGTAGTCTAGAGAAGGGAAAGCAAAGCTTTTAAACACTTTGAGATGGTAATATCAAATTATATTTTGTCCCCTTTTCCTGTAATTCCAGTTTGAAATTGTGAGCTTTTCAGTTCCTGTTAGAAATTGAAATGCAAAATACTGTTATGGTCCACACAGCCATTGGCTGCACACTTTTATATTTTTAAAGGGACAGTCAAGTCCAAAATAAACTTTCATGATTCAAATAGGGCATGTAATTTTAAACAACTTTCCAATTTACTTTTATCACCAATTTTGCTTTGTTCCCTTGGTAGTCTTAGTTGAAAGCTAAACCTAGGAGGTTCATATGCTAATTTCTTAGACCTTGAAGGCCGCCTCTTATCTAAATTAATATTTACAGTTTTTCACAACTAAAGGGTGTTATTTCATGTGTGTCATATAGATAACACTGTGCTCACGCACGTGGTGTCAGCACTGATTGACTAAAATGCAAGTCTGTCAAAAGAACCGAAATAAGAGGGTAGTTTGAAGAGGCTTAGATACAAGATAATCACAGAGGTAAAATGTGTATTAATATAACTGTGTTGGTTATGCAAAACAAGGGAATGGGTAATAAAGGGATTATCTATCTTTTAAAACAATAAAAATTCTGTAGACTGCCCCTTTAAACACAGATATTAACCAATTAGAAGAGTGGGCTTACTTATGACACTGACCCATAAAGCAAGCCCTAAAGAGATTATATTATTTAGTGACATAAACAGAGATGAATCTTTAAATAATAAATATTGGTTTGAGACAGAACGGTTAAAATGGAGTCAATATAAAAATCTGGTATCACTAGATTTTTTCAGAATGGCTTGCATATGATTTAACTTAATATATGTTCAATAATATTATGGATTGTTTTATCAAACACTGGGATATGTAATGAAATAGATACAGAATGCAGATATGGCAGAATATAAATAAACATGCAGTTAAAGATGAAGATTTTTTTCATAAAGCGATTATAAGCAGCCATGATGTACTAGCCTAATCCAGTAAAAATTAATCTTGTGCAAAGACAGATTAATAATTTTTTTCATTACTTTACTTCAGACTGTTATAAATTCAAAAAGCTTTCTCTCATACATTATTTCAGCAACCAGATAAATGTGACTAGCAAAAAACACACTTTGCTACCACTGTGTAATATTGCTGGACACAAAATGATAATAACAGTACTCATCTGACATTCTTACTACCAGTAATTGCAATAGCTTCGCCATATTAAAGGGACAGTTAAGTCAAAATTAAACTTCTGTGATGCGGATAGGGCATGCAATTTTAAACAACTTTCTAATTTACTTTTATAATCAGCTTTGCATTGTTCTCTTGGTATTCTTTGTTGAAGGATACACCTAGGTAGGCTCAAACTGATTTCTAAGCCTTTGAAGGCCGTCCCTTATCTCAGTGCATTTTGAAAGCTTTTCACAGTTAGACAGTGCAAGTTCATGTGTGTCATATAGGCAACATTGTGCTCACTACTGTGGAACTATTTATGGTGAGATAATACACATATCAGCATGTTAATTAATACTTCAAAAAGGAGTGAATACATTGGATGAGCTAATGACAATATTCATATACTATATATGCAGCTACCAATCAGCAGCTAGTTCTGAGGCTCAATGCATTTTTACAAAAAGAGCTATGCCAGAACAAGGGGTCATGATCTCAAGTTGAAGGGAAGCAAAAGTAATTTGTGGAAGCTCTTCTTCACAGAAAGGGTAGATGATTCATTGAATAAACATCCATTAGAGCTGGTAAAGACAATGGTGAGTCATTTGATATCCGGGCTGGCTCATGTATTGCGATCTTCTCCAAAGGGCTTTCTCGTTCTACCCCAACTGTCTGTGTGAGGGAGATGAAGTGAATCTCCATCTTGCATGAGATCCGGGTTGAGGAGGGCTAGAACGCTAGACTCTATTTTGAGGTGGTATTGCTTCAGGTATTCAAGGCTCTCCAAAGTCAGAGTTTCTCTATAGTCTGATTCACGGTAGTTCAGTTACAGTATGGAAAAACAAAAGATACTAGTAAGTTCAGCAGAATTGAGAACCACTTTTACCCGGCTAGAGGTCTAACCAGGGGTATTGGAAATGTGACCAAGGCCGTTAGCTTTGTTCTCAATCAGATTAGATCTTCTGCTGATGTGATCTCTAATTCATTAGATTATAGGTAGAGCTGCTGAATTTCATGTCTGATCATGTCTGCTGCTTGAACACGCCCCAATACCATGCAATATATTAACCTGTAAAGACCATGCTACAATATCAGTAACGCTGTACCAAGTTTGTTCATAAAGTATATTATTAACACCGTACATGAACAGCACATTAGGTGTATACACCACAATGAGGTTTTCTCATTAGCTTGTATTAAGCATTATTAAGCACTGTTATATATATAAATGTATGCTAAAAAGCATTACCACTTGTTTTGTATTTTGTATTTTGTTTATATGATTATACTATTTGATGTCATGTCATTGAACCACAAGGTTTACCAAACCAATGATTGGTGAAATACTGAGGGGGAGAGGCTTTGATTTGTTATTATTTTGATCACTTGTCACTGATTTTTTTTAGAAAGGGGTGAAAACCTTGAAACGTCACATAGTAAAAAAATTTGAGTTATAAATCCAGAGAGTGCATTTTTCTTCTATATATCCATTCTGTGCACCCTGGTGGATCTGATGACTGAAGGATTGTGAGAGTGCTTCATCTCATATATATATATATATATATATATATATATATATATATATATATATATATACACACATATACACAGTATATATGTCTAACTAAAAATCCTATAATAATATTTAATAATGTGTTTTTACTGTTTATTTACTGTAACTATTCAACATTCCAATTTTCTTTATATAGGGGAAAATGTTCTTTGTATTTTTAAATATATATTCCTATATATATATATATATATATATATATATATAGATCCAATCATAAATAAGCACTCACTGGACTTTGGCCAACTGTGTGAAAAAATATATTTATTGTGACGTTTCGGGACAACAAACAGTCCCTTCCTCTGACAAGTAACAATACAAACTGACGAAAATTTAAAGGTGAATAGAACCCTCCCCTGATTATTGATCCAATCAGTGCACATATTGTATACAGACAGGAGAAACAAACCCCCTGATAGGATAATCAAGTAGAAAAAACAAACTGATAGGCTGAAGCCAAAGTGTAGTGTGAACTGACAAAAGTGACTAAAAGTAATAAGAAATTGTTCCCTTGCACCGCAAAAGAAAAACTGACATAGACCAACCTTGCTGAACATAAACTAATGAGGCCGTTGTTCATTTATAAATATAACAAGCCAAATCCTATCTACGAATTTTAACCAATCAAAACTTAGTGAGCAACACACTCCCATCCGTTGGCCAATCACATGTAAACAAACAGACATTGGTCTATCATGGATACCGCCGCCCCCTGTGTAAGCCCTGCCAGCTGTCATTATTACAACACCTCTTCTTGGTAGCGTGAATCACCTGTTACTCCAACCTGCAACTATTGCGGAAAAAGTGAAACACCCACACCCCGTGTTTATTAAGCTTCACAAGCTTGCTGACAATACATCACATAAGTGCACAGAGAAGCACACAGCACAACTAGGCACAGATATACGCGTAAGTGTATTACATAAGGCGATATAAGTAGCAGCCCATTGGTGATTATCGTCACACAGACGGGCTGATCGGAGCAGTATCACATAAATGTATGTACACTCCGTGATAAACAAACACACCCTCATGACAGCCACCAATCACCACAGGCAATATTCTTGGACTCCACCCGGAGGTTAGACCGAGCCAATGGCTGTAAAGCATCAAGGCAACACAGACCGCCCCTGTCGGTGACGGCCCTCCTGTGTGTACACAATGAGCCGTATTCGATCACTGTGTGTCAGGAGACCGTAAGCCTTCAAAAGGAAAAGTATGGCACGAGTGGATCAGCAGCTCCATAAGGCGACTGCACACATATCAAATAAATCGAAAATTATAATAATCCCACCACCTAAGCACTGCTCTGTGACTGGATAAAACAACATAAAGAAACCAGTGAACTGTCAAAGACTACAGTGGGGAAATGTATGCCCCTACACAAAAATTCCACCATAAACATTCAAACTGTAATCCATAGACCTAGCATCTATACATGATCAGTAACAGACCCATAGACCCTAATGGCTGAGACTGCCAGAGTCAAAACTCCCAGAAACATGATAAATGTCAAATGCAAAACCCATAAAGTGAAAACATGTATGGCCAATACTAAGTCCATATCACAAATACCAAAAAACCATAGCTATGGTGAGCAAATATAAAGTATACTAAATAAATATTACAAGTACCACAGGTAGAACCAACGTACATACTCAGGTAGGAGTGTAGCAAGGCAATATAAGGGGGAGTATACAATAAAAATGTAAAATTAACAATACACTTTGTCAGTCATCAGCGGGCAAAGGGACAAAGTGAAAATTAAAAACATAAAAGCCCTAATCTGTCAACTGTGGAGGACAATAAAAGTGTGTAAAGATATTGGAGAAAAATATAAAGGAATATATATCTCTCATATTAGGGAGCAGAATCTGAAAAAGTAAACTAATTACTTCATAATGAACACTAATTCTAAAGATGGATACAATCATATCTGTATAATGAATCTAGATGTTAATAACAAACTATTAGCAGATAGAAGGAGAAATAGAAGAATCTAACATCTCAAATGGACAATGAACTCTCATAAAGACCATGGACTCTCATCGGATCTGTGGACTCTCAAGGGCGACAATGGATAATTAGAGGAAACACTGCCATCCTGTGTGGACGTTAAGGCCCCTAGGTTGTAAAGTCCCCAATTCAAAAATCCATCTTGACTCTTTTCGTAAGAGGATGGTTGCTCTGTCACCTCCCCTACTCAACTTTGGAACATGATCAATAATTCTAAATCGCATATCCGTAACTGAATGTCCAGCTTCCAGGAAGTGGCGAGCCACTGGTTGATCTGTTTTTCCGTTCTTGATGGCCAATCTAATGCTGTATCGATGGTTGGCCATCCTGGTCCTGGCGTCGTCTGTAGTTTTTCCGGTATAGTACTTGCCACATGGGCAATTCAGGAGATACACAATGTGTGTAGTGGTACAGGTCACCGCATGTTTGATCTTATATTTCTTCCTGCATTCAGGGTGTTGGAACTGGGTGCCCGTGATCATAGCATTACAAGTCACACATCCAAGGCAGCGATAGCAGCCAGCTTTTCTCCTCAGCCAAGTGGTGGTGTACTGGCTGTTAGCTCTGTCTTCATCAGGAGGTCTCTAAGATTCCAACCCCTTCTGTATCCCACCCGTGGCGGTTTCCATGCTTTAAACGGTAGAGTATGGTCAGCCTCAAGTAATTTCCACTCATCTTTTAGTGTCTTAATAATCAGGTGTTTATCAGGTGTGTAGGAGGTTACGAAAGTCATCTGTTGCAATTTTGGATTATCAGGAGTATTTGTTCTTCCTTGAGTACTTGCCAGTATCAGCATTTCAGCTAGCAGTTTTAGAATGTAGCCTCTCTCAATGAAACGCTGTGTCATTTCTTCAATTTGGATGGAGCACTTTTCTTCGTCTGTGTTGTTTCTCATGACCCGTTGAAATTGTGCTTTAGGGATATTTTTGACCAGATTCGGTTGATGGCAACTACGAGCGTGCAGGATAGAATTCCTGTCGGTTGTTTTCCTGTAGAGAGTTGTGCCCAAAATGGTATATTTCTTAAAGACTCTCACGTCCAGATAGTCAACCATATCAAGGCTCGTGGTGGAACTGAATCGTATGGTACTCTTCATTTCATTGAGGCTCACAATCCAAGCATCTAATGTTGAAGGCCAATCTTGCCAATTTAGGAACAGATCGTCGATGTAGCGACAATAATATTTGATTTCTGGTTTATCAAAAATTCTGATGGCATTTACTTCATAATCAGCCATAAAAAGATTGGCTAGCGACGGGGCCACATTTGACCCCATTGCCGTTCCAGAGATTTGTAAATAGTAGACCTTATCGAATAAAAAATAATTTTCTGAAAGACACGTCGAGCAGGGTGATCAATACCTCCTCCGATGGGCCGATGTATGGTATCCGTCTAAGACACTTGGCCACTGCTGCTATGCCTGATGCATGCGGAATGACAGTGTACAAACTCGAAACGTCCAACGTGACCAGAATGTCAGATGACTTGATATCTGTAAGCTGTAAGATATGTGTTATGAAATCAGTTGAATCTCGTATGTAGGACTTCTGTTGCTTTACCCATGGCTGCAGGTAGAAATCCACAAATTCTGCTAGGGGCTGAAGAAGAGAGCCTCTAGCAGAAACGATCAGCCTCCCAGGCGGATTTTGTATATCCTTATGTACCGTGGGTAGTGTATATAATATCGGTACCACCGGAAAGTCTCTTTTCAAGAAATTGTAATGGTTTTGAGTGATCTGACCTTCATCTACCCACCGTTTTAGAGTGATATCAATCTTCTTTTTAAGACATGTCGTGGGATCACCTGATAGCGGGAGATAGGTCTTGTTATCTGATAGTTGTTTCATAATCTCTGATTTATACATAGCCATGTCCATAACTACAATTCCCCCACCTTTATCGGCGGGGCGTATGACGATGGAACTGTCCTTTTGTAGTGTTCCAATAGCCAATCTTTCTTCTTTGGTCAAATTGTCCGATCTTCTTCTTGTAGGTTCTTTAGATATCTGATCAGTCAGATAGTTAGTAATCGTCTGTATGGTGGCATTATTGGAATTTGGGTCAAAGCGTCCCTTTGATTTGAATCTATCCACCTCGTCATTGGTGGTGCCAAAGTATTCCTTTAATCTGAGGTTTCTACCATACTTCTGGATGTCAATATACAGATCAAAATTGTCTTTTCTAGACGTTGGTACAAATGACAGCCCCTTGTTAAGAAGCTTGGTCTCTGCTTCACTTAATGTACGATTGCTGATGTTAAAAACCATATTCGTGGTTACATCTGTATGGGAGGGCGGCGGGCAGTGCCCCCCCCCCCTCCGTGTGTGCGGCCTCGGCTTCGTCCTAAAAAACTTTTTCTGCAATAGTTGCAGGTTGGAGTAACAGGTGATTCACGCTACCAAGAAGAGGTGTTGTAATAATGACAGCTGGCAGGGCTTACACAGGGGGCGGCGGTATCCATGATAGACCAATGTCTGTTTGTTTACATGTGATTGGCCAACGGATGGGAGTGTGTGGCTCACTAAGTTTTGATTGGTTAAAATTCGTAGATAGGATTTGGCTTGTTATATTTATAAATGAACAACTGCCTCATTAGTTTATGTTCAGCAAGGTTGGTCTATGTCAGTTTTTCTTTTGCGGTGCAAGGGAACAATTTCTTATTACTTTTAGTCACTTTTGTCAGTTCACACTACACTTTGGCTTCAGCCTATCAGTTTGTTTTTTCTACTTGATTATCCTATCAGGGGGTTTGTTTCTCCTGTCTGTATACAATATGTGCACTGATTGGATCAATAATCAGGGGAGGGTTCTATTCACCTTTAAATTTTCGTCAGTTTGTATTGTTACTTGTCAGAGGAAGGGACTGTTTGTTGTCCCGAAACGTCACAATAAATATATTTTTTCACACAGTTGGCCAAAGTCCAGTGAGTGATAATTTATGATTGGATCTATTGATATTTTTATAGCACCCTGGCAGCTGAAGAGTGATGGTGAGAGTGCATGCACCTACAAACCGAATATCTACTACTATTTTTCTGTGTAGTGCACCCACATAGGGGTTGTCGTTGAAGTCCTTCTCACCGTTTTTTGAAACTTCTTTATTTTTTATCTTGCATATTTGTGCATATTGGATCAAGATGACTTCCACTGAAGCCATTATCAGTGATGTCCCCACAATCAACATGGAGGACAAAAATGAGGACATTTTTACCTTTACTGATGAGGACGCAGAAAATATCCGTTTTGGTTCTATAGATGAACAACAAGTTGAAGAATCTTACCAATCTATATACAACACAATTGCAAAACTTAAACAAAGAGAGATTGACCTGAACCTACATGGTACCTACTTATCGGATTACCACAAACGACGAATGATACCGAGGGGGTTCAGAATTAGAAATGTACCCACCACGAGCCAATACAGAATTTGCATCAATTGGAGCAAAATCCTTAATAAATGTTCTTTTGATTTGATGCTCCTTGTAATAAGGGAGGTGGGCCGACTTCTTAAAGTGGTCAAGACCGAGATTACTTTATATGAAACAGAGAAATTACCTTCTCTTCGGATGGATACCAGCACAGATTGGATTAGCAAATTAGACACCCAATTGAAAACCTATAAACAGGAGCTGATTGCTTTTAAAAATAGGAAATTACAGACCGTCAATCAAGATTATTCCTACAAAACCATATACAGATGGATGATGACCCCAGATGATAGAAGGGCAATCCGCCCTCGCCGTGAAAGGCGTTATACCAAGAAAAAATGACCACCATTGATTCTAGTTCTGGTGATAACTCGGATCCGGATATCGACCAAGGTGCCACTGGTGGTGCTCCCAGTGGGGTCACCACCCGATCTAGGGGTGGCAGGGGCTTCCAACAATGGGACAATGCTGGATCACTTCCACCAAGTTCAGGGGGCCGTTTTTTAGGACGAAGCCGAGGCCGCACACGCGGAGGGGGGGGCACTGCCCGCCACCCTCCCATACAGATGTAACCACGAATATGGTTTTTAACATCAGCAATCGTACATTAAGTGAAGCTTCTTAACAAGGGGCTGTCATTTGTACCAACGGCTAGAAAAGACAATTTTGATCTGTATATTGACATCCAGAAGTATGGTAGAAACCTCAGATTAAAGGAATACTTTGGCACCACCAATGACGAGGTGGATAGATTCAAATCAAAGGGACGCTTTGACCCAAATTCCAATAATGCCACCATACAGACGATTACTAACTATCTGACTGATCAGATATCTAAAGAACCTACAAGAAGAAGATCGGACAATTTGACCAAAGAAGAAAGATTGGCTATTGGAACACTACAAAAGGACAGTTCCATCGTCATACGCCCCGCCGATAAAGGCGGGGGAATTGTAGTTATGGACATGGCTATGTATAAATCAGAGATTATGAAACAACTATCAGATAACAAGACCTATCTCCCGCTATCAGGTGATCCCACGACATGTCTTAAAAAGAAGATTGATATCACTCTAAAACGGTGGGTAGATGAAGGTCAGATCACTCAAAACCATTACAATTTCTTGAAAAGAGACTTTCCGGTGGTACCGATATTATATACACTACCCAAGGTACATAAGGATATACAAAATCCGCCTGGGAGGCCGATCGTTTCTGCTAGAGGCTCTCTTCTTCAGCCCCTAGCAGAATTTGTGGATTTCTACCTTACCTGCAGCCATGGGTAAAGCAACAGAAGTCCTACATACGGGATTCAACTGATTTCATAACACATATCTTACAGCTTACAGATATCAAGTCATCTGACATTCTGGTCACGTTGGACGTTTCGAGTTTGTACACTGTCATTCCGCATGCATCAGGCATAGCAGCAGTGACCAAGTGTCTTAGACGGATACCATACATCGGCCCATCGGAGGAGGTATTGATCACCCTGCTCGACATGTGTCTTTCAGAAAATTATTTTTTATTCGATAAGATCTACTATTTACAAATCTCCAGAACGGCAATGGGGTCAAATGTGGCCCCGTCGCTAGCCAATCTTTTTATGGCTGATTATGAAGTAAATGCCATCAGAATTTTTGATAAACCAGAATCAAATATTATTGTCGCTACATCGACGATCTGTTCCTAATTTGGCAAGATGGGCCTTCAACATTAGATGCTTGGATTGTGAGCCTCAATGAAATGAAGAGTACCATACGATTCAGTTTCACCACGAGCCTTGATATGGTTGACTATCTGGACGTGAGAGTCTTTAAGAAAGATACCATTTTGGGCACAACTCTCTACAGGAAAACAACCGACAGGAATTCTATCCTGCACGCTCGTAGTTGCCATCAACCGAATCTGGTCAAAAATATCCCTAAAGCACAATTTCAACGGGTCATGAGAAACAACACAGACGAAGAAAAGTGCTCCATCCAAATTGAAGAAATGACACAGCGTTTCATTGAGAGAGGCTACAATCGAAAACTACTAGCTGAAATGCTGATACTGGCAAGTACTCAAGGAAGAACAAATACTCCTGATAATCCAAAATTGCAACAGATGACTTTCGTAACCTCCTACACACCTGATAAACACCTGATTATTAAAACACTAAAAGATGAGTGGAAATTACTTGAGGCTGACCATACTCTACCATTTAAAGCATGGAAACCGCCACGGGTGGGATACAGAAGGGGTCGGAATCTTAGAGACCTCCTGATGAAGACAGAGCTAACAGCCAGTACACCACCCACTTGGCTGGGGAGAAAAGCTGGCTGCTATCGCTGCCTTGGATGTGTGACTTGTAATGCTATGATCACGGGCACCCAGTTCCAACACCCTGAATGCAGGAAGAAATATAAGATCAAACATGCGGTGACCTGTACCACTACACACATTGTGTATCTCCTGAATTGCCCATGTGGCAAGTACTATACTGGAAAAACCACAGACGACGCCAGGACCAGGATGGCCAACCATCGATACAGCATTAGATTGGCCATCAAGAACGGAAAAACAGATCAACCAGTGGCTCGCCACTTCCTGGAAGCTGGACATTCAGTTACGGATATGCGATTTAGAATTATTGATCATGTTCCAAAGTTGAGTAGGGGAGGTAACAGAGCAACCATCCTCTTACGAAAAGAGTCAAGATGGATTTTTGAATTGGGGACTTTACAACCTAGGGGCCTTAACGTCCACACAGGATGGCAGTGTTTCCTCTAATTATCCATTGTCGCCCTTGATAGAGAGTCCACAGATCCGATGAGAGTCCATGGTCTTTATGAGAGTTCATTGTCCATTTGAGATGTTAGATTCTTCTATTTCTCCTTCTATCTGCTAATAGTTTGTTATTAACATCTAGATTCATTATACAGATATGATTGTATCCATCTTTAGAATTAGTGTTCATTATGAAGTAATTAGTTTACTTTTTCAGATTCTGCTCCCTAATATGAGAGATATATATTCCTTTATATTTTTCTCCAATATCTTTCAACACTTTTATTGTCCTCCACAGTTGACAGATTAGGGCTTTTATGTTTTTAATTTTCACTTTGTTCCTTTGCCCGCTGATGACTGACATAGTGTATTGTTAATTTTACATTTTTATTGTATACTCCCCCTTATATTGCCTTGCTACACTCCTACCTGAGTATGTACGTTGGTTCTACCTGTGGTACTTGTAATATTTATTTAGTATACTTTATATTTGCTCACCATAGCTATGGTTTTTTGGTATTTGTGATATGGACTTAGTATTGGCCATACATGTTTTCACTTTATGGGTTTTGCATTTTACATTTATCATGTTTCTGGGAGTTTTGACTCTGGCAGTCTCAGCCATTAGGGTCTATGGGTCTGTTACTGATCATGTATAGATGCTAGGTCTATGGATTACAGTTTGAATGTTTATGGTGGAATTTTTGTGTAGGGGCGTACATTTCCCCACTGTAGTCTTTGACGGTTCACTGGTTTCTTTATGTTGTTTAATCCAGTCACAGAGCAGTGCTTAGGTGGTGGGATTATTATAATTTTCGATTTATTTGATATGTGTGCAGTCGCCTTATGGAGCTGCTGATCCACTCGTGCCATACTTTTCCTTTTGAAGGCTTACGGTCTCCTGACACACAGTGATCGAATACGGCTCATTGTGTACACATAGGAGGGCCGTCACCGACAGGGGCGATCTGTGTTGCCTTGATGCTTTACAGCTATTGGCTCGGTCTAACCTCCGGGTGGAGTCCAAGAATATTGCCTGTGGTGATTGGTGGCTGTCATGAGGGTGTGTTTGTTTATCACGGAGTGTACATACATTTATGTGATACTGCTCCGATCAGCCCGTCTGTGTGACGATAATCACCAATGGGCTGCTACTTATATCGCCTTATGTAATACACTTACGCGTATATCTGTGCCTAGTTGCGCTGTGTGCTTCTCTGTGCACTTATGTGATGTATTGTCAGCAAGCTTGTGAAGCTTAATAAACACGGGGTGTGGGTGTTTCACTTTTTCCACAATAGTTGCAGGTTGGAGTAACAGGTGATTCACGCTACCAAGAAGAGGTGTTGTAATAATGACAGCTGGCAGGGCTTACACAGGGGGCGGTGGTATCCATGATAGACCAATGTCTGTTTGTTTACATGTGATTGGCCAACGGATGGGAGTGTGTGGCTCACTAAGTTTTGATTGGTTAAAATTCGTAGATAGGATTTGGCTTGTTATATTTATAAATGAACAACGGCCTCATTAGTTTATGTTCAGCAAGGTTGGTCTATGTCAGTTTTTCTTTTGCGGTGCAAGGGAACAATTTCTTATTACTTTTAGTCACTTTTGTCAGTTCACACTACACTTTGGCTTCAGCCTATCAGTTTGTTTTTTCTACTTGATTATCCTATCAGGGGGTTTGTTTCTCCTGTCTGTATACAATATGTGCACTGATTGGATCAATAATCAGGGGAGGGTTCTATTCACCTTTAAATTTTCGTCAGTTTGTATTGTTACTTGTCAGAGGAAGGGACTGTTTGTTGTCCCGAAACGTCACAATAAATATATTTTTTCACACAGTTGGCCAAAGTCCAGTGAGTGCTTATTTATGATTGGATCTATTGATATTTTTATAGCACCCTGGCAGCTGAAGAGTGATGGTGAGAGTGCATGCACCTACAAACCGAATATATATATATATATATATCTGTATATAGCTATACCTGTATATATTCATATAGATGTAAAGGTATAGATATATATATATATATATATATATATATATATATATATATATATATTACATTATTATATATATATATATATATATATATATATATATACACATTGTATATATTTATTTTTATTTATTTTTAAAAAAACAGAAAAAAAATATATATGTAAAGAACATTGTAAAATATGCGTAACTCGCTTTGGGTTGCATCCTGTAGGCATAACATGGTTTAAGTTTAGTGCACATAAATAATAAGTTATATTAAGGTGTGTTATATAAATATTAAAGGGACACTAAACCTTGCAAAAACTTTATCTCAAACGAACAAAACATATGTATTAATCATATTGACAATATGCATCAATTAAAAAATATTTATAGTTTACTGTATATTCATATTACAAAATTAATATATTTCCAAACCCACACTTACTATTTTAGACCTCCGTTACCAATAGTGCCTGATAACCTGCATTATCAATATGGCCGTAATCCACCGTACTGCGCATGCGCCTTATTCTTCAGCATCATCGAAAACGTCACCATCCTTTTGAGATCCAGACCGCCGTAATCGAGCATTCTCTTAACAGATGTTCCAGCGTTCTCGAGCAGGTAAGATGTGAGCGCTTAGCAGCGATAATACCCCTAGTAATAACGAGCATATATTTAATATCTCACGCATCCGGCGGAGTGATTTGCACAAATGCGCGCGATGACGAATCCTTGGGATAATTATATGCACGCTAAAGCATAGCGATTGGACTAACTCTATTCTAATTTCGTCACTGAGAAAGGGGGTTTGGCTGGGGTGATGCGATTCCACGGATTTTGTATCTCCTTTTCTAAGGCAAGAAATACTCGTTTTATATTCAAATCAGGTAATTCTTAATCCATAAGTTATTTGTAATAGATTTTAGTGTGTTAAGTGGAGTAAAAAAAACAAAGTTTTGGAATCCTTTAAGTATAAAATATTAAAAATAAATAATTATAGTTACTGTAAAACATATAAATATATATATATATATATATATATATACACACTAGCTGTTGCACGCGGCTTAGATCGCATAGATTTTGTGATTTGTAAAAAATTGTGAAAAACCCGACTCGCAACGACATGTGCCCTCACGTGTGTTCCCGTTCGGGTTGCACACTCGCTGACATGAACTTCTTGAGTTTTTGTTAATTCTCTGTGTTTCTCGTAATCTAGATACCAATTTTCATGTCTGTAACATCTTTGTTTTCTGAGATATAGGTATCCTCATAAATCAGCGCACCCCCCCCCTTTTTGACCCACCTTAAGTAGATTTTTGGGAAAGTTTCTTTATTTTTCAAAGAGAATCTAGATACCAATTTTCACGTCTGTAACATTTTCGTTTTTTGAGATTATAGGTAATCCTCATAAATCAGCCCCCCCTTTTGACCCCCCCTAAGTGAATTTTGGGGAAATGGTAAAAAACGTGTTTCTTTATTTTTCAAGGAGAATCTTAATACCAATTTTCATATCAGTAACATCGTCGGTTTTTGAGATATAGGTATCCTCATAAATTAGCCCCCCCTTTTGACCCCCCCTTAAATGGATTTTGGGGAAATGGTAAAACACATGTTTCTTTATTTTTCAAGGAGAATCTAAATACCAATTTTCACGCCTGTAACATTGTTGGTTTTTGAGATATAGATATCCTCATAAAAAAGTTCACATCTCCTTTTTCACCTTGTTAGGGATGTAATTTCCAAAAATCCTTCCTTAGTGGGTGCCTACTTCATAAAAACAACGTACATTTAAAATTTCACGTTCGTAGGTTAAACCGTTTGAGCTGGGCGTTGATCAGTCAGTCAGTCAGTCAGTCAGGACGTCTTCTTTTATATAAAGATGATGATTTTCCCTTGAACTCGTTAGAGCCTAAATGTTATTTTGTGAGTGTAATTTTATCTATTTTACGACCCTTATAATAAATATATGTGCTTAGTATCACTGAGGGCCGTAGAACTAGCTGCACTGCAAGGA
This sequence comes from Bombina bombina, assembly GCF_027579735.1. NCBI lineage: Eukaryota > Metazoa > Chordata > Amphibia > Anura > Bombinatoridae > Bombina > Bombina bombina. Next base: position 689,626,592 of record NC_069502.1, read on the forward strand.
CAGTAGTTTTTTGGAGCATGTACAAGTTTTCTATATATTAAGGATTGCACAGACATATACAAAGATTACATATCCTTTGTTGGTCAGTGATATTGACTTTGCATATAAGAGGACTTATGATTATTATCATAATTGTTTCGTCTTCATTGTTGGTTTTGGTCAATTAAGAGACAATGGAAACAGTATATAGTAAGGTTCCACAGTATCAAGAGGAGCACTACAACAACTTCCCTATTTACTTCTGTTACCAAATTTGATTCATTCTCTTGCTATCCTTTGTTGAAAAGCATATCTAGGTAGGCTACAACACACTAACTGGAGCTAGCTACTGATTGGTGGCTGCACATATATGCCTGCTATCATTGGTTTATGCAATGTGTTTAGCTAGCTCCAGCAGTGAATTCAATAAAGGATACCAAGAGAATGAAGCAAATATGATGATATAAGTAAGTTGGAAAGGTGTTTATATGTTCTATCTAAAAAAATAACAGTAAACGTTCACTTTCATGTCCCTTTAAATATAGCCCAATGAGTGTCAGTGAACATCTCCTTCATCATTTTTTTCACTAGCTCTTAAGGAAAGCAAAATTTCTGCTTCGTATACTGGACTTTAGAAGTATAATTATGAGGAGGGGTCTTTCTGTGCCATTACAGTACTATTACAGGTTTTTTCCATTTAGTTACATATTCTATTGGAAACAATCACCTAGATTACGAGTTTTACGCTAAAGAGAGTGCGAAATGAACGCAACAAAAGTTGCGTTATTTCACCCTCCCTAGCGCTGCCATTACGAGTTTCTGAAAAGCCTCCTTGTGCGTGTGATATGGTTGCGTTGAACTCCATACCACACAAAGTCCAAGGGCTGCTTTGACATGCTCGTGCACGCTTTCCCCCATAGACATCAATGGGGAGAGAATGTTAGAAAAAAAAAACTAACACCTGCGATCATGGAATGAAAAAAATTCGTAACGCAAACCTATTGATGTCTATGTGGAAAAAAAAAGTTACGTTTAAACCTAACATAAAGCTCTAGTCGAAACACCCCTAATCTGCTGCCCCCAACATCGCCGATACCTAAATAAAGTTATTAACCCCTAATCTGCTGCCCCGACATTGCCAACACTAATAAAAGGTATTAATCTCTAATCTGCCGCTCTCCGACATTGCCAACACTATAATAAAGTTATTAACCCCTAAACCTCCGGCCTCCCACATCTCTGCCACTAAATAATCCTATTAACCCCTAAACCGCCGGCCCCCACATCACAAAACACTAAATTAACCCCTAAACCTAACACCCCCCTAACTTTAAATTAAAATTACAATATAACTCTATTTATTTACCTGTGAAATAAATATAAACCTAACATTAAACTATAAATTAACCTAACATAACTAATCTAATAAAATAAAAAATACTACCAATTAAAATATCTAAATTTCAATTTAAAAAAACCTAACACTAAGAAAAATTAAAAATCTAAATTAGAACAAAAAAAAATAATCCTACGAAAAATTTGAAAAAATCTAAGTTTACCAAAAATAATTAACACTAAAATCATGAAAAATAAAAAACACTAAGATTACAAAAAATAAAATAAATTATAAAATAAAAACAATAACACCTAATCTAATAACTATAAAAAAGACCCCCCCAAATAAAAAACACCCCCTAGCCTACAATAAACTACCAATTGCCCTTAAAAGGGCCTTTTGTAGGGCATTGCCCTAAGAAATCAGCTTTTACCTGTAAAAAAATACAAAGTCCACCCAACAGTAAAACCTACCACCCAATCAACCCCCCAAAATAAAAAACCTAACTCTAAAAAAAACTGATTTGAACAACCAATAGGATTTCAGTAGCTCTCATCCTATTGGCAGTTTTGACCAGACCAAATAGGATTTCAGAAGCTCTCATCCTATTAGCTGATTTGAATTTGAAGAATCAAATCAGCCAATAGGAATGCAAGGTACTCCATTTTAAAACAGCTACCTTGCATTCAACTTCAGTGTACGGAGGTGTCAGGATGCCAGGAATCAGACTGAGACAAGAAGTGCGAAAATAATCACACCTTCATTAATAGCAAAAAATAATAAAAAAGTCCAGAAGTCAAATAACAAGCCAGGAATCAAAACCAGGGCTGGTAGTCAGACAAGCCGAGTCAGGAGCCAAAGCGAATAGTCAGACGAGCCGAGTCAGGAGCCAAAGCGAGTAGTCAGACGAGCCGGAATCAGGAACAAGGAGAACAGCAGAGTCAGGAACAAGCCAGGGATCAGGAACCAGGAGGGACGTCAGACAGTCAGGTAATACACATTAGCTCTCACAAACAAGTCTGAGACAATGCAAGTTCAAAGTATACTGAACAGAGCAGGGAAAAAACCCTGACAGGTGGTAACCGTATGAAGAGGACGCTCCGCACAGGATGTATTCGGCTTCTAGGATGGCTTCGCTCTGCGCCGCTGTTTTGAAGATAGAAGACGCCCCCGGGATGGATGAAGACCTCACCGCCTGGATGGAGTTGGATGTTCGGACTTCAGAAACCGTGAGTAGATCTTCTGGGGTTAGTGTTAGGTTTTTTGGGGGGGGGTTTTGGAGGGGGTTTTTTTTAGATGGCTTTGAAAAAGAACTAAATGCCCTTTTAAGGGCAATGTCCATAGAAAGGGTAGCTTAGGTTTTTTTTAGAGTTAGTTTTTTTATTTTGGGGGATAGTTGGGTGGTGGATTTTACTGTTGGGGGGACTTTGTATTTTTTTACTTGTAAAAGAGCCGATTTCTTTAGGGCAATGCCCTACAAAAGGCCCTTTTAAGGGCTATTGGTAGCTTAATGTAGGCTAGGGGGTGTTTTTATTTTGGGGGGCTTTTTTAGTTTTATAGGGCTATTAGATTAGGTGTAATTGTTTTTATTTTTTATAATTTTGTTTATTTTTTTGTAATCTTAGGGCGCGATCCGATATACGGCATAGTTTTCGGCCCAAGCGAGAGAACCCACGCTGCCTGTAGTTTCACCTCGCACATCAGGGTATTACATATACCCTGCCAGCAGTTGCTAAAGTGTCGTAAGTCGGACAAACTAGCGATGTCCAGAAATGAGAGTAAGTACAAATTTCGCCAGTGACTTACGGCACTTTAGAAACTGCCTGCGCCTAAAAAAACTAACTAAAGTATTAAATCTCCCATAACTGTCTAACGCGCCTCCCAAATATCAGCCCGACACGTATACCCCTATATCCGCAATCCCCCCTCTCACTCCTAATAATAAATGTATTAACCCCTAGACTGACAACCCCCCACAACGCAATAAGCCTAATTATTAACCCCTAAACCGCCATAGCCCACACCGCAATAAACCTATCCTAGTATTAACCCCTAAACCGCCGCTCCCAGACCCCGCCGCACCTAAATAAAGTGTTTAACCCTTAAACCGACGCTCCCGGACCCCGCCGCCACCTACATTAAATTTATTAACCCCTAATCTGACCCCCCTACACCGCTGCCACCTGCATTAAATATATTAACCTCTAATCTGACCCCTCTACACCGCCGCCACCTTCATTAAATATATTAACCTCTAATCTGACCCCCCTACACCGCCGCCACCTACATTAAATGTATTACACCCAAATCTGACCCCCCTACACCGCCGCCACCGACATTAAATATATTACCTCCTAAACCTAAGTATAACCCTAACACCCCCTAACCTAATTGTTATTTAAATAAATCTTAATAATATTAATATTATTAACTAAATTATTCCTATTTAAAACTAAATACTTACCTATAAAATAAACACTAAGATAGATACAATATAATTAATAATTATATTGTAGCTATTTTAGGATTTATATTTATTTTACATGTAACTTTGTATTTATTTTAACTAGGTACAATAGCTATTAAATAGTTAATAAGTATTTAATAGCTACCTAGTTAAAATAATTACAAAATTACCTGTAAAATAAATCCTAACCTAAGTTACAAATACACCTAACACTACACTATCAATAAATTAATTAAATAAATTAACTACAATTAGCTAAAATAAAATACAATTAAATAAACTAAACTATTTTACAAAAACACAAACACTAAATTACATAAAAAAAAAAAAATATTACAAGAAGTTTAATTACACCTAATCTAAGCCCCCTAATAAAATAAAAAAGCCCCCCAAAATAATAAAATTCCCTATCCTAAACTAAATTACAAATAGCCCTTAAAAGGGCCTTTTGCGGGGCATTGCCCCAAAGTAACCAGCTCTTTTACCAGCCCTTAAAATGGCTTTTTGCGGGGCATTGCCCCAAAGTAATCAGCTCTTTTACCTGTAAAAAAAGAAATACAATACCCCCCCCCAACATTACAATCGGAATTAAGGTAGGAAAAATCCGATTGGTTGATTTAATCAGCCAATCGGATTGAACTTCAATCCGATTGGCTGAATAGATCAGCCAAAATAATGCAACGTCAATTCTATAAGCTGATCCAATCAGCCAATCGGATTGAAGTTCAATCCGATTGGCTGATTAAATAAACCAATCAGATTTTTCCTACCTTAATTCCGATTGGCTGATAGAATCCTATCAGCCAATCGGAATTCGAGGGACGCCATCTTGGATGACGTCATTTAAAGGACCAGCCATTCGTCGGGTAGTCGTCGGCCGAGATGGATGTTCCGCGCCGGAGGTCTTCAAGATGGAGCCGCTCATCGCCAGAAGGATGAAGATAGAAGATGCCGCTTGGATGAAGACTTCTGCTGGATGGAGGACCTCTTTTGCCCGGATCGGATGAAGAGTTCGGCCCGGCTGGGTGAAGACGGCTCAAGGTAGGGTGATCTTCAATGGGGTAGTGTTAGGTTTATTTAAGGGGGGATCGGGTGGGTTTTAGAGTAGGGGTGTGTGGGTGGTGGGTTGTAAAGTTGGGGGGAGCTGATTACTTTGGGGCAATGCCCCGCAAAAAGCCCTTTTAAGGGCTGGTAAAAGAGCTGGTTACTTTGGGGCTATGCCCCGCAAAAGGCCCTTTTAAGGGCTATTCGTAATTTAATTTAGGATAGGGAATTTTATTATTTTGGGGGGCTTTTTTATTTTATTAGGGGGCTTAGATTAGGTGTAATTAGATTAAGCTTCTTGTAATAATTTTTTATTTTTTGTGATTTAGTGTTTTTTTTATATATAGTTTAGTTTATTTAATTGTATTTTATTTTAGCTAATTGTAGTTAATTTATTTAATTAATTTATTGATAGTGTAGTGTTAGGTGTATTTGTAACTTAGGTTAGGATTTATTTTACAGGTAATTTTGTAATTATTTTAAATAGGTAGCTATTAAATAGTTATTAACTATTTAATAGCTATTGTACCTAGTTAAAATAAATACAAAGTTACCTGTAAAATAAATATAAATCCTAAAATAGCTACAATGTAATTATTAATTATATTGTAGCTATCTTAGGGTTTATGTTATAGGTAAGTATTTAGTTTTAAATAGGAATAATTTAGTTAATAATATTAATATTATTTAGATTTATTTAAATAATAATTAAGTTAGGGGGTGTTAGGGTTAGACTTAGGTTTAGGGGGTAATACATTTAATGTAGGTGGCTGCAGTGTAGGGGGGTCAGATTAGGGGGTAATAAATTTAATGTAGGTGGCGGCGGTGTAGGGGGGTCAGATTAGGGGTTAATATATTAAATGTAGGTGGCGGCGGTGTAGGGGGTCAGATTAAGGGTTAATAAATTTAATGTAGGTGGCGGCGGGGTCCGGGAGTGGCGGTTTAGGGGTTAAACACTTTATTTAGTGGCGGCGGGGTCTGGGAGCGGCGGTTTAGGGGTTAAACACTTTATTAGGTATTGCGGTGGGGGATTGCGGTTGACAGGTAGATACACATTGCGCATGCGTTAGGTGTTAGGTTTTTTTTTTTAGGCATTTTATGGAGTTAAGGTGCTCCCATACTCAGCGCAAGGCCTGCTACGGCTGCTTTTTATGGGGAGTTTTCTCCATTTTCGCTACGTAAGGCCTTGCACTAGATATTGGATACCAAATTGCGCGGGTTTTATATGTTAGTCTATGGGGGGGAAAAACTACGTCCGCCGGGTGAAATATACGTGCCGCATTTATATGCGGTGCTTTATATAGGATACCAAACCCGCACAAAAAATGGCGTCGCCGGCTTTTGCGGGCGACGCTGCATATCGGATGGGGCCCTTAATGTTTTTTATTTTTCATGATTTTAGTGTTAATAATTTTTGATAAACTTAGATTTTTTCAAATTTTTCGTAGGATTAGTTTTTTTTGTTCTAATTTAGATTTTTAATTTTTTTTCGTAGTGTTAGGTTTTTTAAAATTGTAATTTAGATATTTTAATTGGTAGTATTTTTTATTTTATTAGAATAGTAAGGTTAGGTTAATTTATAGTTTAATGTTAGGTTTATATTTCTTTCGCAGGTAAGTTTTTATTTATTTGAATATCGTTATATTGTAATTTTAATTTAAAGTTAAGGGGGTGTTAGGTTTAGGGGTTAATAGTTTAATTTAGCGTTTTGCGATGTGGGGGGCTGGCGGTTTAGGGGTTAATAGTTTTATTTTGTGGCAGAGATGTGGGAGGCTGGAAGTTTAGGGGTTAATAACTTTATTATAGTGGTGGCGATGTCGGGATGCAGGGGAATAGGGGTTAATATATTTAAATAGTGTTGGCAATGTGGGGGGCAGCAGATTAAGGGTTAATAGGTTTAATATAGTGTTTGCGATGCGGGAGCGTGGCGGTTTAGGGGTTAATAGGTAGTTTATGGGTGTTAGTGTACTTTGTAACACTTTAGTTATGAGTTTTGTGAAACATTTTTGTTACACAAAACTCATAACTCCTGCTCTCAGTAGTATAGCTATGCTTGCGGTATAGCTATACCGACACGACTCCCAATAGCGGCGTTACTGCTTTTACGCCATTTTTATTGCCATTTTTTCAGCATTAAAAGCCACAATGCAAAACTTGTAATCTAGGTGAATGTTAGAAAAATATTGGTGATCTATATTCCCTGATAAAAAAGAATCTTAAGAGAACACAGACTCTAGTGTGATGTAAATGAAAATATATATATTTTCTGGTGTTTTAGATTTATTACAACAATGTCTCTGTATATATCTTTACATCCCCAAAGGCTGAAGGGGGAGTTGCAGTTAAAGGGACATTAAACACTTTCAGATAGTGATATAAAATGATAAATTGTCAATAGAAAAAAAACCTCTGTAATATACTTTCATTATTTATTTTGTTCCCTTTTCCTGTAATTCCATTCTGAAATTGTGAACTTTTTAGTTCCTGTTAGAAATGGAAGTGCAGAACACTGCTATATTCCACCCAGTCATTGGCTGTACACTCTAGTGACCTATTTATAATTGTCCCTAATTGGCCACAGCAGAGAAGGTAACCTAAGTTACAACATGGCAGCTCCCATTGTTTTATAGAAACTAAAACTTTACACTTATTTTGTCAATATTTAAACATCTAATTAAACTTTAAGAAATACATCTACATGTTATTCTCAGACTAATCTTTTCTTTGAATGCATCATTCTATCTAGTATTTATTTAGTGGCCAATGTCCCTTTAAGGGTAATTGTGATGGATAGATTTGACATTTATTATACATTACTTTATTGCAGGTAAGTATGGAATGCCTGAGACCACTTTCCAAAATAGATTTATTTTTATGTAGAGGGCAAAGAAAGGTGAGCCAAAAGGACATCATATCTCGACTTTTACAATAGACACTTCTCCACAATAACAGCTATAAGTGGCCAGCAACCAGTAATTAAAGGGACATGAAACCCCAAAATGTTCTTTCATGATTTAGATGATTTCTTTTAAATATCTTTTTATTAAAGTTTATATCACAAAACATAGAAAACAAAAGAAAAAAACGCAAAATCACTGTTACATAATTTTCTTCGATAGGGTAACCCAATAAATTATAAAAATCTTAACTAAATTCTGGTTTGATTACAGGTATCCAAAGTTGTACGCTGCTTGATCCCAATTAAATAATAAAATAATGTGAGTTCTTAAAGTACAATATAAACAAAATTGAATTACATTGTATAGTTAAGTCAAACGTTCGAAAAGGAACAGAAAAAAAAAAAAAATTCCATTCCCCTCTCTCCCCCCCCTCAGCCATACAGACTAGGTAAATCTCCTCTTAGCATAGCCTCTTCTAGAAATATCGAGCCTCGAAAGGGGAGCATTATCTGTATTTGACTTTCTTTAGGAAGGGAACTGATTAATGGCATCCATTTTGAAAAAAAGTGTTTGCTTTTTTTTTCTATATTAATGGCTGTATCATATTGATCAAGGGTCATCTGATTTAACAATAAGTTTTTTAATTCAGCCAATTGTGGACTTTGCTTAGAAATCCAATGTTTTAAAATTAGGTTCCTGCCTGTTAAAATTATAATGTTTAAGAAATTGCTGTTGATTGCTTTACTGGAATTGTTAAGTAGTAGAAATATATGCACATCTTGTAATATAAATGAGCACTTACAGTTTTTTAACCAAAAATTGATTATATACCAGAATTTTTAAATTTTGGGCCATTTCCAAAAACAATGATATATATCTGCCGCAGGGAGTCTGCACTTACTACAGGAACTTATCGGTCTTTTCTCCCATTTAGCTATCATAGCTGGTGTGATATATATTTTATTCAGTATTTTCATGTGCGATTCTCTCCATGCTATAGAAATCTTGGTTTTGTCCACTAGAGTGAAACTATTCTGAATTGCTTCTACTTTGGGGGTTACACCTTTAACCCCTTAACGACCAAGGACATACCAGGTACGTCCTGCAAAATCTGTCAGTTGGTGACAATGGACATACCTGGTACATCCTTGGTCTAATTGAGTGCTGGAAGCGACTGCGATCACTTCCAGCAGTTCTCAGGGTATTGCAGTGATGCCTCGATATTAAGGCATCCTGCAATACCCTTTTTCAAGCATCCGATGCAGAGAGAGCCACTTTGTGGCCCTCTCTGCACCGATAGCGATGGTGCCGATCGTTAGTGGGTGGGAGCTTAGCAGGGAGGTGGGTGGGCGGCCCATCGCTACACAACATCCGGTTCCTGTAAGTGCAATGTGCACCCCGGGTGCCGGGAGCGTGCAGGAGGGGGGGGCCTGCTGGGGTGCACACGCAGCAACCACTGCCACCGATGATCCCTGAATTGTAGGTGAGAGGGAGGGGGAGGGAATAAAAAAATAAATAAGTATCAAAGGATCTGGGAGGAGAGGGGGTATTGAGGGGGGACAGCTAAACTACAGAAAAAGCTATATTTTATAAAAAAGACAGACAGCTGCCAGTACCCAAGATGGCAGCAAATAGGTAGTGGGGTTGAGGGTTAGAGAGTTGTTTGGGGGCTAAGGGGGGTCCATCACAGCTGAATAAATATTTAAAAAAACAAAACAAAAACAAAAAACCTTTTAGACTTTCTGAAAAGTACTAAAAATGGCGGGGACAATTGTGGGGTGGGGGAGGGAAGAGAGCTGTTTTGGCGGGATCAGGGGAGGCTGATCTCTACACTAAAGCTAACATTAACCCTGCAAGTTCCCTACAAGCTACCTAATTAACCCCTTCACTGCTGGGCATAATTCAAGTGTGCTGCGCAGCGGCATTTAGGGGCTTTCTAATTGCCAAAAAGCAACGCCAAAGCCATATATGTCTGCTATTTATGAACAAAGGGGATTCAAGAGAAGCATTTACAACCATTTGTGCCATAATTGCACAAGCTGTTTGTAAATAATTTCAGTGAGAAACCTAAAGTTTGTAAAAAAAAATTTGTACAAAATTAAACAATTTTTTTATTTGATCGCTTTTGGCGGTGAAATAGTTGCATGAAATATACCAAAATGGGCCTAGATCAATACTTTGGGTTGTCTACTACACTACACTAAAGCTAAAATTAACCCTACAAGCTCCCTACATGCTCCCTAATTAACCCCTTCACCGCTGGGCATAATACACGTGTGGTGCACAGCGGCATTTAGCGGCCTTCTAATTACCAAAAAGCAACACCAAAGCCATATAAGTCTGCTATTTCTGAACAAAGGGGATCCCAGAGAAGCAATTACAACCATTTGTGCCATAATTGCACAAGCTGTTTGTAAATAATTTCAGTGAGAAACCTAAAGTTTGTGACAAAATTTGTGAAAAAGTGAACAATTTTTTTTATTTATTCGCATTTGGCAGTAAAATGAAGGCATGAAATATACCAAAATGGGCCTAGATCAATACTTTGGGTTGTCTTCAAAAAATATATATATACATGTCAAGGGATATTCAGATATTCCTGACAGATATAAGTGTTTCAATGTAACTATCGCTAATTTTGAAATAAAGTGGTTTGGAAATAGCAAAGTGCTACTTGTAAACATCGGGTATTTCTAAACTCAGGACAAAATTTAGAAACTATTTAGCATGGGTGTTTTTTGGTTGTTGTAGATGTGTAACAGATTTTGGGGGTCAAAGTTAGAAAAAGTGGGGGGGGGGGGTTCACTTTTTTTCCTCATATTTTATAACTTTTTTTTATAGTAAATTATAAGATATGATGAAAATAATGGTATCTTTAGAAAGTCCATTTAATGGCGAGAAAAACGGTATATAATATGTGTGGGTACAGTAAATGAGTAAGAGGAAAATGAAAGCTAAACACAAACACTGCAGAAATGTAAAAATAGCCCTTGTCCTTAAAGGGACACTGAACCCAAATTTTTTCTTTCGTGATTAAGATAGATCATGAAATTTTAAACAACTTTCGAATTTACTCCTATTATCCAATTTTCTTCATTCTCTAGGTATCTTTATTTGAAATGCAAGAATGTAAGTTTAGATGCCGGCCTATTTTTGGTGAAAAACCTGGGTTGTTCTTGCTGATTGGTGGATAAATTCATCCACCAATAAAAAAGTACTGTCCAGGGTTCTGAACCAATAAAAAAGCTTAGATGCCTTCTTTTTAAAATATAGGCCTAGATTTAGAGTTGGGCGGTAGCCGTCAAAACCAGCGTTAGAGGGTCCTAACGCTGGTTTTTACCGCCCTATGGTATTTGGAGTCAGTCATTAAAGGGTCTAACGCTCACTTTTCAGCCGCGACTTTTCCATACCGCAGATCCCCTTACGTCAATTGCGTATCCTATCTTTTCAATGGGATCTTTCTAACTCCGGTATTTAGAGTCGTGGCTGAAGTGAGCGTTAGAAATCTAACGACAAAACTCCAGCCGCAGAAAAAAAGTCAGTAGTTAAGAGCTTTCTGGGCTAACGCCGGTTTATAAAGCTCTTAACTACTGTGCTCTAAAGTACACTAACACCCATAAACTACCTATGTACCCCTAAACCGAGGTCCCCCCACATCGCCGCCACTCGATTAAATTTTTTTAACCCCTAATCTGCCGACCGCCAGCTACGTTATACTTATGTACCCCTAAACTGCTGCCCCTAACACCGCCGACCCCTATATTATATTTATTAACCCCTAACCTGCCCCCCACAACGTCGCCGCCAGCTACCTACAATAATTAACCCCTAATCTTCCGACCGCCACCTACGTTATCCTTATGTACCCCTAATCTGCTGCCCCTAACACCGCCGACCCCTATATTATATTTATTAGCCCCTAATCTGCCCCCCTCAACGTCGCCTCCACCTGCCTACACTTATTAACCCCTAATCTGCCGAGCGGATCTCACCGCTACTATAATAAAGTTATTAACCCCTAATCTGCCTCACTCCCGCCTCAATAACCCTATAATAAATAGTATTAACCCCTAATCTGCCCTCCCTAACATCGCCGACACCTAACTTCAATTATTAACCCCTAATCTGCCGACCGATTCTCGCCGCTACTGTAATAAATGGATTAACCCATAAAGCTAAGTCTAACCCTAACCCTAACACCCCCCTAAGTTAAATATAATTTAAATCTAACGAAATAAATTAACTCTTATTAAATAAATTATTCCTATTTAAAGCTAAATACTTACCTGTAAAATAAACCCTAATATAGCTACAATATAAATTATAATTATATTATAGCTATTATAGGATTTATATTTATTTTACAGGTAACTTTGTATTTATTTTAACCAGGTACAATAGCTATTAAATAGTTAAGAACTATTTAATAGCTAAAATAGTTAAAATAATTACAAAATTACCTGTAAAATAAATCCTAACCTAAGTTACAATTAAACCTAACACTACACTATCAATAAATTAATTAAATAAAATACCTACAATTACCTACAATTAAACCTAACACTACACTATCAATAAATTAATTAAATACAATATCTACAAATAAATACAATGAAATAAACTAACTAAAGTACAAAAAATAAAAAAGAACTAAGTTACAAAAAATAAAAAAATATTTACAAACATCAGAAAAATATTACAACAATTTTAAACTAATTACACCTACTCTAAGCCCCCTAATAAAATAACAAAGACCCCCAAAATAAAAAAATGCCCTACCCTATTCTAAATTACAAAAGTTCAAAGCTCTTTTACCTTACCAGCCCTGAACAGGGCCCTTTGCGGGGCATGCCCCAAAGAATTCAGCTCTTTTGCCTGTAAAAAAAACACATACAATACCCCCCCCAACATTACAACCCACTACCCACATACCCCTAATCTAACCCAAACCCCCCTTAAATAAACCTAACACTAAGTCCCTGAAGATCTTCCTACCTTATCTTCACCATACCAGGTTCACCGATCGATCCAGAAGAGCTCCTCCGATGTCTTGATCCAAGCCCAAGCGGGGCTGAAGATGTCCATGATCCAGCTGAAGTCTTCATCCAAGCGGGAGCTGAAGAGGTCCATGATCCGGCTGAAGTCTTCATCCAAGCGGGAGCTGAAGAGGTCCATGATCCGGCTGAAGTCTTCTATCAACGGCATCTTCAATCTTCTTTCTTCCGGATCCATGTACATCCCGCCGACGCGGAACATCCATCTTCACCGACGACTTCCCGACGAATGACGGTTCCTTTAAGGGACGTCATCCAAGATGGCGTCCCTCGAATTCCGATTGGCTGATAGGATTCTATCAGCCAATCGGAATTAAGGTAGGAAAATTCTCATTGGCTGATGGAATCGGAACAGCCAATAGAATGCAAGCTCAATCTGATTGGCTGATTGAATCAGCCAATCGGATTGAACTTGATTCTGATTGGCTGATTCCATCAGCCAATCAGAATTTTCCTACCTTAATTCCGATTGGCTGATAGAATCCTATCAGCCAATCGGAATTCGAGGGACACCATCTTGGATGACATCCCTTAAAGGAACCGTCATTCGTTGGGAAGTCGTCGGTGAAGATGGATGTTCCGCGTCGGCAGGATGAACATGGATCCGGAAGAAAGAAGATTGAAGATGCCGTTGATAGAAGACTTCAGCCGGATCATGGACCTCTTCAGCTCCCGCTTGGATGAAGACTTCAGCCGGATCATGGACATCTTCAGCCCCCCGCTTGGGCTTGGATCAAGACATCGGAGCCAGGAAAGATCGGTGTGATACCCGGCGAGGTGAAAATAAGGTAGGAAGATCTTCAGGGGCTTAGTGTTAGGTTTATTTAAGGGGGGTTTGGGTTAGATTAGGGGTATGTGGGTGGTGGGTTGTAAATGTTGGGGGGTGTATTGTATGTTTTTTTTTACAGGCAAAAGAGCTGAATTCTTTGGGGCCCTTTTCAGGGCTGGTAAGGTAAAAGAGCTTTTCTATTTTAATTTTAGAATAGGGTAGGGCATTTTTTTATTTTGGGGGTCTTTATTTTATTAGGTATTTAGAGTTCTTTTTCATATAGAGATAGCAAGAGAGCGAAGAAAGATTGATAATAGGAGTAAATTAGAAAGTTGCTTAAAAGTGCATGCTCTATCTGAATCACGAAAGAAAAAATGTGGGTTCAGTGTCCCTTTAAGGGTAAGAAAATTGAAAAATGGTCTGGTCATTAAGGGGTTAAACTGCCAGTTGTTCGAAATTCTAAGTAGGTTATCAGTGCCCTGATAATTCTTGATAGTTTTATAGATAGTAGAGAGAGCTTTTTTCCTAGTTTTATAGAGATTAATGAAAGGAACCAGGTGATCTCAGGCCTGAATATTGGCTTGGTTTTTAGCCAGCTCCTCAAGGTAAAGGCGTATTTCTAAGCAGGCAAAACATTGCTTATTGGGTATATTAAATTCATCTTTAAGGTTGTTAAATGAATTGCAGGTCAAATCAGTATCTTGCAGTTGAGACATGTAAACCAAGCCCTTCTCTTCCCAACTTCAAAAAATTCTGGAATTTAGAGCATAGGAAAATCCGGAGTTTCCAACAATGGGCAAAAATTTAGAAAAGGAGGAGTCAATCCCCAGACTTCTACAGATTTTATATCAAGCTTAAATAATATTTTTTATATTTAATATATTTTAATTTTTTTCTGGTAAGTTATTCTTTTTGAGATGTAGCAGAGCTTTCACAGAATAGGGTTTAGTTATTTGTTGATCTAAAGACAGGGGCATGTAATAATCAGAGTCTGTGATACAGTCAAGGGCTAATTTTCCTATACAGACCCAATTGTAAATTTCTATATCAGGAAGAGCTAGCCCAGCTCTATCCCTTGTCAGTGTCAATCTATTATAAGCCATAGCTTTCCTCTTTTTGTTCCATAGAAACTCTGTGCAAATCTGTCTGAAAAATACATACATCTTTCCTAGTAATGAATAGGGGAATACTTTGCATTACATAAATAATTTTGGGGAATATCATCATCTTTATTAAATTGATCTTTCCAGGCAGGGAAAGAGGAAATTTTGACCAGTTAAGCAAGTCTTTATTAATATCAACCCATAATGGTGCATAATTTAAGGTGTACCAATCATTAGGATTTCTGGATATTTTGATACCCAGATATTTAATGTAATTGCTTGCTACTGAAAAATAAATCTTTTGTAAACTATATTTATGTTTCTATAACCCCAATATTTCAAACTTGCTTTGGTTAACCTTATACCCAGAGAAAGAGCCAAAATCATCCATAATTTGTAAGATTAATGGGATATTCTTTTTTGAGTCTTTAAGAAAAATCAATAAGTTGTCTGCGTACAAAGAGAGCCCTATGACTTAGATTATTTCATGATGATAGAACATACAATTTCAAACAACTTTCCAATGTACTTCTATTACCAAATTTGCTTCATTCTCTTCTTATCCATTTCTGAAGGAGCAGCATTGCACTACTGGCAGCTAGCTGAACACATCTAGTTAGCCAATCACAAGAGACAAATGTATGCAGGCATCAATCTTATCAAAAGCCTCCTTTGGATTCCAGTACCACTTATATGCTGATGATACCCAAATCTATCTTTCCTCTCCTGATATCTCTCCCTCTTTACTCAACCAGATTTCCAACTGCCTCTCAGCAATTTACTCTTGGATGTCTTCACACTACCTCCAACTCAATCTGTCCAAAACTGAGCTTCTTCTTATCCCCCCCTCTTCGAGGCATCCAACACCTGACATTTATATAACGGTTGGAGACTCTATTCTCAACACCTCTCCCCAGGTCCGCTGTCTTGGGGTCATACTAGACTCAGAGCTCACATTCAACCCACATATACAAGCAATTACCAAATCCTGCCGTTCACACATACGCAACATTTCCAGAATTCGTCCCTTCCTTACTCAAAAAAACTACAAAAAACAAAATGTATGCTTACCTGATAAATTTCTTTCTCTTGCGATGTATCGAGTCCACAGATTCATCCAATACTTGTGGGATATTCTCAAGGTATCAATGACCGACGCTTTGCTAAAATCAAGCGTTCAATCTCCAAGCAGTCAGACACAGAGACATTAGATTTGGATGCTTGAATGGACCCTGAATCAGAAGGTCCTGCCTCAGCGGCAGAGTCCATGGTGGAACGAATGACATGTCCACCAGATCTGCATACTAAGTCCTGCGTGGCCACGCAGGTGCTATCAAAATCACAGAAAATCTATCCTGCTTGATTCTGGCAATCAGACGAGGAAGGAGAGGGAATGGTGGAAACACATAGGCCAGGTTGAAGGACCAGAGCACTGCTAGAGCATCTATCAGTACTGCCTGGGGATTCCTTGACCTGGTCCCGTAACAAGGAAGCTTGGCGTTCTGACAAGACGCCATCAGATCCAATTCTGGTGTGCCCCATAGCTGAATCAGTTGGGCAAATACCTCCGGATGAAGCTCCCACTCCCCTGGATGAAAAGTCTGATGATTTAGGAAATCCGCCTTCCAGTTCTCTACCCCTGGGATATGGATTGCTGCAAGATGGCAAGAGTGAGTCTCTGCCCATCGGATTATTTTAGAAACCTCTATCATCGCTAGAGAACTCTGTGTCCCCCCTTGACGATTGATATAAGCTACAGTCGTGATGTTGTCCGACTGAAATCTGATTAATTTGGTCGCAGCCAGTTGAGGCCACGCCTGAAGCGCATTGAATATCGCTCTCAGTTCTAGAATGTTTATCGGGAGGAGAGTCTCCTCCTGAGACCATAAACCCTGTGCTTTCAGGGAGTTCCAGACTGCACCCCAGCCCAGTAGGCTGGCATCTGTCGTAACTATGACCCACTCTGGTCTGCGGAAACCCATTCCCGAGACAGGTGAACCTGTGACAACCACCAGAGAAGAGAATCTCTGGTCTCCTGATCCAGATCTATCTGAGGAGATAAATCTGCATAATCCCCATTCCACTGTTCGAGCATGCATAGTTGCAGTGGTCTGAGGTGTAGGCGAGCAAACAGAACTATGTCCATTGCCGCTACCATTAGTCCGATTACCTCCATACACTGAGCCACTGACGGCCGAGGAATGGAATGAAGAGCTCGGCAGGTGGTTACAAGTTTTGATTTCCTGACCGCCGTCAGAAATATTTTCATTTCTACCGAGTATATCAGAGTCCCTAGGAAGGAAACTCTTGTGAGGGGGAAGAGAGAACTCTTTTTTATGTTCACCATCCACCCATGAGATCTCACAAAAGCCAACACGATGTCCGTGTGAGACTTGGCTAGTTGGAAAGTTGACGCTTGAATTAAGATGTCGTCTAGATAAGGCGCCACTGCTATGCCCCGCGGTCTTAGAACCAGAAGGGACCCTAGCACCTTTGTGAAAATTCTGGGACCCGTGGCCAACCCGAAGGGAAGGGCCACGAACTGGTAATGCCTGTCCAGAAAGGCGAACCTGAGAAATTGGTGATGATCTCTGTGAATAGGGATGTGCAGATACGCATCCTTTAAGTCCACGGTGGTCATATATTGACCCTCCTGGATCAGTGGCAGAATAGTCTGAATAGTCTCCATGTTGAAAGATGGGACTCTGAGGAATTTGTTTAGGATCTTGAGATCCAAGATTGGTCTGAAAGTTCCTTCTTTTTTGGGAACCACAAACAGGTTGGAGTAAAACCCTTGCCCTTGTTCCGCTTTTGGAACTGGGTGAATCATTCCCATGGTATGTAGGTCTTCTAAACAGCGTAAGAACGCCTCTCTTTTTGTCTGGTTTGCAGACAATTGAGAAAGGTGAAATCTCCCCCTTGGGGGGGAATCTTTGAAGTCCAGAAGATATCCCTGGGAAACAATTTCTAAAGCCCAGGAATCCTGAACATCTCTTGCCCAAGCCTGAGCGAAGAGAGAGAGTCTGTCCCCTACTAGATCTGGTCCCGGATCGGGGGCTACCCCTTCATGCTGTCTTGGAGGCAGCTGCAGGCTTCTTGGCCTGTTTACCCTTGTTCCAAGAATGGTTAGGTATCCAGACTGACTTGGATTGAGCAAAGTTCCCCTCTAGCTTTGCAGCAGGGGAAGAGGAAGCGGGACCACCCTTGCAGTTTCGAAAAGAACGAAAATTGTTTAGTTTGTTCCTCATTTTATTTGTTTTATCCTGAAGGAGGGCATGGCCTTTCCCTCCAGTGATGTCTGACATAATCTCCTTCAGTTCAGGCCCGAATAGGGTCTTTCCTTTGAAAGGGATGGTCAAAAGCTTAGATTTTGATGACACATCAGCCGACCAGGACTTAAGTCATAACCTGAATTCTTTGCCGCTAATTTAGCCAGTTGAAAAGCGGCATCTGTAATTAAAAAATTAGCCATCTTAAGAGCCTTAATTCTATCCAGAATATCATCTAATGCGGTCTCCACCTGAAGAGCCTCTTCCAGAGCCTCAAACCAAAAAGCAGCTGCAGTAGTTACAGGAACAATGCACGCAATAGGTTGGAGAAGAAAACCTTGATGAAAAAAAACTTTCTTTAGGAGACCCTCTAATTTTTTATCCATAGGATCTTTGAAAGCACAACTGTCTTCAATAGGTATAGTTGTACGCTTAGCCATTGTAGAAATAGCTCCCTCCAACTTAGGGACCATCTGACACGAGTCCCGCATGTTGTCAGATATGGGAAACATTTTCTTAAAAGTAGGAGGGGGAGCGAACGGAATACCTGGTCTATCCCACTCCTTAGTAACAATGTCTGCAATCCTCTTAGGGACCGGAAAAATATCAGTGTAAACAGGAACCTCTAGGTATTTGTCCATTTTACACAATTTCTCTGGAACCACAATAGGGTCACAATCATCCAGAGTTGCTAACACCTCCCTGAGCAACAAGCGGAGGTGTTCTAGCTTAAATTTAAAGGCCGTCATATCAGAGTCTGTCTGAGGGAGCGTCTTTCCTGAATCAGAAATCTCTCCCTCAGACAGCAAATCCTGTACCCCTACTTCAGCACATTGTGAGGGTATATCGGATACGGCTACTAAAGCGTCAGAAGGCTCAGCATTTGTTCTTAACCCAGAGCTATTGCGCTTCCCTTGTAACCCAGGCAGTTTAGATAAAACCTCTGTGAGGGTAGAATTCATAACTGCGGCCATGTCTTGTACGGTAAATGAAGTAGACACACTAGAGGTACTTGGCGTCACTTGTGCGGGCGTTACTGGTTGTGACACTTGGGGAGAACTAGATGGCATAACCTCATTTCTTTCTGTCTGAGAATCCTCTAGCGCTACATTCTTAAGGGCTACAATATGCTCTTTAAAATTTATAGACATTTCAGTACAAGTGGGACACATTCTAAGTGGGGGTTCCACAATGCCTTCTAAACATATTGAACAAGGAGTTTCCTTGATGTCAGACATGTTTAACAGGCTAGTAATGAGACAAGCAAGCTTGGAAAACACTTTATTCAATGTAAAAACAACAATTTCAAAAAACGGTACTGTGCCTTTAAGAGAAAAAAAGGTGCACACCGTCTGCAAAACTGCTTAAAAATGCCGCAAACTTTTCGAATTTTTTACAGTATATTCAGTAAACCTTAGTAAGGTTGCCCCACCAGTAAAAGAAGTAATTAACCCCTTAATAACGAAACCGGATTGACAAGTGTCAAAAACAGGAAAATACACAGCCAGCACCGTGCCACAGCTCTGCTGCGGTGCCTACCTGCCCTTAGGGGTTGAATGTGAGGGAAAAAGGCTTCGTTTTGGCCCAAAAATTGAGTCAGGACCCTCCTGTGTTGCAGCTTGCTGTCCAGTAGTGAAAAACAACTGTGCATCTAAGTCGCGAAATTAGGCCCCACCCGCCTCACTCGATGTCTGTGGGGCCTTGAAGTAACACACTAATGTGTTTCAAACAGCCATGTGGGTTATAAAACCTTAATATGAGCCAAATGAACCCTCCAAATAAAAGTCCCCAAAAACGTTTTCCATATTTCTCACAATAAAAACTTTTGCTCTATTAAATATAAGTGTCAACCAGAAAGTAACATAGCCCTTATGCAAGCTTGTAATACCACAATAAGTCTCTGATTACAGCTTACCCTTCCCCTCATGGGGATACTGTCAGCCTTTTCTTGAAATATCACAGTTTTTCTAGAAAAAAATGACTGAACATACCTCAGTGCAGCATAGCATGCAAACCGTTCCTCACACTGAAGTTTTCCTGTACTCCTCAGCTTCTGTGGGAACAGCAGGGGATCTTAGTTACAAATGCTAAGATCATCATCCTCCAGGCAGAAATCTTCATCTATTTTCTGCTTGAGAGTAAATAGTACACACTGGTACCGTTTAAAATAACAAACTCTTGCTTAAAGAAAATAAAAACTAACATTTTGTCACCACAATCACTTTACCCTTCCTCTTGCTTAGAGCCGGCAAAGAGAATGACTGGGGGGTGGAGTTAGGGGAGGAGCTATATAGACAGCTCTGCTGTGGGTGCTCTCTTTGCCACTTCCTGTTGGGAAGGAGAATATCCCACAAGTATTGGATGAATCCGTGGACTCGATACATCTTGCAAGAGAAATACTTATTCATTCCCTCATTTTGTCACGCATTGATTATTGCAATCTACTCCTAAATGGCCTTCCAAAACACCGCCTCTCCTCCCTCCAATCTATTATGAATGCTTCTGCTAGACTCATCCACCTAAGTCGCCGATCTACATCAGCTGCTCCCCTCTGCCAGACTCTACACTAGCTCCCCGTACACTCCAGAATACAATTTAAAGTATTAACCCTAACTTACAAAGCACTTAACAGTCTAGCTCCCAACTATAGTTCCTCTCTAATCATGAAATATTCCCCATCCCGTCCTATTCGATCAACCTCTGACCTATGTTTCTCCATTCCTGTTATCTCTACGTCCCACTCCCGCCTCCAAGATTTTGCATGTGCTGTTCCTGTCCTCTGGAACTCTCTACACAGCTACATAAGACTGTCTCCAACCTTGTATAGCTTTAGACGCCCCTTGAAAACCCACCTATTCAGAGAGGCGTACCATTTCTCCTCCATCCCTCTTCCGAACCAAACTAATACATGAACTGCCTGACTCACTGCTGCAACTACAACCGATGTAACAAGAAACCCCAACCTTATGTCTCTGCACCCTAAACCTGTAGACTGTGAGCTCTCCGGAGCAGGGCCCTCTTCCTCCTGTACTAGATTTGTTTAGTTTTGTTATGTTTTGTATTTTATAAAAAATCTTTGTCGTATACCCAGCACTATGGAATTTGGCGGCGCTATAGAAAATAAATGATAATAATAATAATCAATAAGCAGCTAGTTCCCACCAATGTAGGATATGTGAGTATTCTTTTTCAGCAAAGGATACCAAAACAACAAAGCACATTTGAAAATAGAAGTGAATTTAAAAGTGTCTTAAAATAACATGTTCTATTTGAATCATTCAAGTTTAATTTTGACTTTCCTATCCCTTTAAATAAGCATAGCAAACAATTCTACAGTAGTGAGATTTTGGGGGTCATTAACCCCTTTGCCAGACCACAAACGTTACAATTTATCATCCAACTTTAGGTAGATTAAATGGATAGTCTGCCTTTTTTGCAGCATTTAAAAATGACATTCCAAAAATGTTTGAGTGAGTGTTAAAACTCAAAATCAGTAAAAGCAATGGAATTAGAAGAGCTAAACTATATGTAAATTGATAAATATTTGAAAGAATGAGGAACTAATAATCGTAATAAAGTTCTTGATCCACTAAAATACACACACATAAAAGATGTCTGCTTACACTTGATTTTCCAGGCAGCTTTGTGGAGTTTTTGGCAATATTTCCTTTGTGCAGTGATTATGTAACGGAACATCTGGGAATATCATTGCGAAAAACATGCCAATGCCCAGTCATGCAGAACTATCAAATAGGTAAAATGAAAACAAGCAAAATGTTATGTCCAGAAATGTGTTATGGTATGCACTTGTATTCATAAAATGTACATTCCAAACAATGATAAGCTGCTTAATACCACTTTGAAGGAGACACAAATGAAACGTGTTAACGTTAACAAAAACATAGACTTCTAGTTAAACTCTTGTTTTTTCAAAGGCCTGTGAAAACATTAGCTGTTCAAGATTATGAACTTAGATTTAATATCACTGGTTGCACTGACAACTTCATATTTCTTCTATAGAAAATAGTTGTATAGGTATTGCATAAAATGGATTAATAATTGTCTCTAACAAAATATAAAATGTATTGTTTCAGCAAACTTTATTACATCTTTAATATGCATAAAGCAGAGGCATAAATAGAAACCACAGGGCCCAGGTGCAAGAATCTAAGAAGGGCACCCCCCCCCACACACACACACACACACACAAAAAGGTGAATTTGATACATATCTTTTTTATTTATCTTCTGATTAACATACTGATTAAAAACAACTGTCATAAGAAGTTATACTGAATCTTTAGAACCACCTTGTCCTGATCGGGAAAAAAAAGGACAAAAAGGAGAATCATAAGATAACGCAGAAGGATCCAGAATCCTCCTGCCCAAAGAAATAGCCAAAAGAGACAAAGCTGCTCACGGCAAAAGCGGAATAATTAGCTGATGCATAGGTTCAAATGACTGAATTTGCAATAAATTACAAACTAAATTGAGACTCTATGGGGGAAAAGCAGGATGCACTACTAGACAAATTCTGCTAAGGGTCTACACAAAAATTTATAATTCAGAAAAATCTAGAAAACTTGTTATGGTACAATATGGAAAAGGTCGAAATTAGACCCTTCACAGAACTGATAGATAAACTCATTGCTAGATTATCCTGAAGAAACTGCCAAATCTTGGAAAACTAAAGGAGTTCTAATGGAAATCCCTAGAGTCACACCAGGAAGAAGAATCTTTTTATACCTTCTGAGAAATCTTTCTAGTTACCCTACCTGAAAAAGAAAGACTACAATAGTCCGAAACCCTCTCTGTCGTAGAGCTAGGCTTCAACTTTCACGTCTTAAAATATAGAGCCCTTAGATCTGGATGACAGAACATTTAGACAGAGAATCCCTTCATAAAGGAAGTTTCCAGAGCTGGAAACCAAGACCCGGTCTGCCTACCTAATCTAGCTGAGAAAGTTTGGACAACGCAAAATACTGGAAGCGTCTCTTGATATATTCAAAACTATCACTCAATAAGCAGAACAAATGGTGAAAACAGATACATCAGACAAAAAAAACATACAAGAACCACCTAAGGATCTCTTGATCCTGTACAGAAAACTAGAAGTTTGCAAGTCAAACGAGAAACCATCATGTAGAATACCGAACGTACTGTCATCTGTTTGAAAACGTCTTGATTGAGAGACCATTCCCCAAAAGAGAAAACTGTTCCCTAATTGACGACTCCCAGAATGAGGATGACCGAAACTATGCAGAGATTGCATTCCTTCCAAGAAAAAAGTGAGACACCTGTGAAATTTCTAGGGTTCCTCCTACTGATTGACATATTGAACAACAGAATATTTATTGTCAGAATGAAATCTGAAATAGAACTTGTGCTTGAGGAGGGTACAACTCTGAAGAGCCCTGAAATTTGCACAAAGTTCTAACACATTGATTGGTAGCCTTGCCTTCAGAAGAAACCAAACTCCATGTGCCTTCCGAGACTCCCAGACAGCCCCCCATACTAAAAGCCTTGCATCCGTAGCAATGAAATGGACTTAGAAAAGATTATATTGTGTATATTAAAAACGGTTGTAGTGGTGGAGGCGCACTTTATTTCATTTGTATTAGATGTGCGCAGCTGAGCAATCAAAAACCTTGTGTAATTCAATCAAAATTTACCCCGTAGAAATGTCATAAAAGCATGTTTAACTGAGCAGGCGTGCATCTACATGGCTGGTTTAAAAAATTACAATTTAGTAATTTAGTCCTCCCTCGTCGAGATCTGCTACCTCAATGGGCACATGCTTCTAATTACATAATCACATTCCACACATTCTTTTCAAACATGTGGAGTGTGATTGCGTAATTGAGCGCATGAGTGCATTGAGGTAGCAAATCTCAATGAGGGAGCAACTTTTGACAGAAGATCGTGCCCCATATATGCACATATGACCAACATTCTGGCTGTGCTAAAACTGCGCTGTGATTTAGAAAATATTCCAAGGCACCAATCATATCCCTGCTATATAAGAGCTGCAACTATGTAAGTGCTGCGCTGCGTCTCATGATATATTCCAAGCATGCCACTTCTAATAAAACTGCTCTGTGAAAATGAAATGCTGTGCTGACTCTCGCCACACTGAAATGCCCATTAACCAGTTACCTGTCAAATATGAACAACAGTTAAAGCTGTCCCTGATGTACAAATAGAAGTGTACCTGCTAAGGAGCCTGCGGGCAGTATGAGTATAGATTATATACTTACCAAACAGTCACTAACTCTACTGAGCTTACCCAGCTGCATACGTCTAACTTTAGATCCTGTACAGGAGGTATCCTGGCTAGCTGACAAGATGAGGCTGCAGGACCACTCCCAGCGACATATGTGGCAAGGCTAATGAAGAGCTTCCTTAAGAGAATTACAATCAGTGCCTATGGTATTCCACTACACCGCTCTGTCCTCTTATCGGTCCTCAGAGGAGGATAACGGGCCTCACAGCAGTTTGAGCCCCCTTTCCACAAAGAAGTCTAAACACCTCACATTTTAAAGGCAAAAGCTAAGAAAGGGGAATCAGGAAGTGGAAGGGCGAAAAGCTCTTTCTTGTTGGGTAATTTTTGTCTGCCTCCTGGTGGAGGGAACTTAATCCCAATTTATGAAAGAAATCTTTTTTTTTCTTTTTTACTTTGCTTAAGATCATTGTATAAAATAAAAAATCTTAACTAATATTTTCAGCAGTATTCTGTGGATTTAAAGACTTTCAAAATCATCTACAACTAACAGTACAAGTTTTATTTTTAGTAAATGCTCTATTTGTGAGTGATAGTGTCCACACTTGGCTAGAAGACAGGAGCAACACACAATGCAAAATCCACTATGGATACATTACTACCTGTAACAAATTTTAGTAATTACTGAAGTAGGGTGAGCATTATAGAGCACCAGAGAGGCATTGTAGGCACCAGGATATAATGTTTGGTTACTATGATTACCTCTAACCTGTCAAGCCCTGTATTCAATAACTAAAATGGTCAATGACCTACCTACCATTCCCTTTTAAAGGATCATTTCATGTTACCATCTTCTTTTGTCTTTGACACTGAAAGGTCAATCACTACATGTTTTTCTCCGTAAGCTATAACACAAACTCTTGTGCAACTCTTTGTGTCTAACAGCTTCATTAGCAATTAGATTGAAAAGTTTTACTTTCGTAACCACATTACTTAGCTAGCCAGGTGAATTTTAACACTATTCAGAAACATGTAGTAATTGTTTACATTGTGGACAGGGTATTTTGGTAGGTTTGTTGAGGAGGATAAGTGGGCTTTCCAGAGATTGTGGCATTCCATAATGAGGTATATTAAGCTGAAAACTGTGAACCAATTGGTTCCAAATAGAGAATGGCCACTATATGTGGAATGGTGAACCAATATCTCCATATCCCATCCAGCACATGCCCAAAGACTTAGGGAAACTTTTTTTTTTTACTTTTTTAATTTAGAAGCTAAATATCAGTCTTGTTGAGGCAAATGTGCACCTATTTATTTTTTCCCAAACCTGAAAGGTTGGGATAGAGTCATGTTTATTCAACATCAAGTCATTTATATATGAATGTTCTATTCAGGTGAAACGATCAAATTGTGTTAAAATATATAAATGAGAAAGTAATAAACAAAGACCATGTCTCCAATAAATTTTAAATCTGCCAAAACTGTATCTCATGCTCTCCTAAAACATCCAATATCTACATTAAATACAGAAAGTCTTATGAGGAATATAAGATTAGTATGCTTCCTCAGCAAAAATATCCTATATGCTTGCCACCAAGGAACAAATATGCTTTTCTATTTCTTTTTGTATATGCTTTTCTAAGAAGCTTGTTTATACTGAGAGTCATGGGTGTGATTTAGCATGGTGATAAAGGTGGGATAAATTTGATAACAAAAAATTGTACTTTAGTTTTATCTGAATAACCTTCTGAACTAACCTTGAAAAACGAATTCATGAGTTTCCCAAACAGTGAAATCTGCCCAATGACAAAAAAAATATTTTTAAGGAATACTCGATGGGCCAGATTCTATAACACTAGACAGAAAAAAATAGTTTTCATGTCTGTGAGATCCCTTGTGATTTGGCTATCTAAATTAAGGTATTTCAACATTGCTTTGGAAATATGCATGTTCCTACTGATCAAGCTTCTTTGTGTCTTAACCAATTCTGCTTTGGATGATGTCTCTACCAGCCAATGAGCAATAGATACTTATGCACACTTAAGCATGAGCTACATATAATATATGTTTAGCAAATTTCAAATGATATATATATATATATATACACACACACACAGTTGTGCTCATAAGTTTACATACCCTGGCAGAATTTATGATTTCTTGGCCATTAGTCAGAGAATATGAATGATAACACAAAAACTTTTCTTTCACTCATGGTTAGTGTTTGGCTGAAGCCATTTATTATCAATCAACTGTGTTTACTCTTTTTAAATCATAATGACCACAGAAACTACCCAAATGACCCTGATCAAAAGTTTACATACCCTGGTGATTTTGGCCTGATAACATGCACACAAGTTGACACAAAGGGGTTTGAATGGCTATTAAAGGTAACCATCCTCGCCTGTGATCTGTTTGCTTGTAATTAGTGTGTGTGTATAAAAGGTCAATGAGTTTCTGGACTCCTGACAGACCCTAGCATCTTTCATCCAGTGCTGCACTGACGTTTCTGGATTCTGAGTCATGGGGAAAGAAAAATAATTGTCAAATGATCTATGGGAAAAAGGTAGATGAACTGTATAAAACAGGAAAGGGATATAAAAAGATATCCAAGGAAATTGAGAATGCAAATCAGCAGTGTTCAAACTCTAATCAGGAAGTGGAAAATGAGGCGTTCTGTTTGATAACATACTGCATTCATCTTGCCATCAATTCTGACCAAATTTCCTGTGCCTTTGTAGCTCACACATCCCCAAAACATCAGCGATCCACCTCCGTGTTTCACAGTAGGAATAGTGTACCTTTCATCATAGGCCTTGTTGACCCCTCTCCAAATGTAGCGTTTATGGTTGTGGCCAAAAAGCTAAATTTTGGTCTCATCACTCCAAATGATTTTGTGCCAGAAGGTTTGAGGCTTGTATCTGTGCTATTTGGTGTATTGTAAGCGAGATACTTTGTGGCATTTGCATAGTGATGGCTTTCTTCTGGCGACTCGACCATGCAGCCCATCTTTCTTCAAGTGCCTCCTTATTGTGCATCTTGAAACAGCCACACCACATGTCCTGTATTTCACCTGAAGTTATTTGTGGGTTTGTCTTTGCATCCGAACAATTTTCCTGGCAGTTGTGGCTGAAATTTTAGTTGGTCTACCTGACCATGGTTTGGTTTCAACAGAACCCCTCATTTTCCACTTCTTTATTAGAGTTTGAACACTGCTGATTTGCATTCTCAATTCCTTGGATATCTTTTAATATCCCTTTCCTGTTTTATACAGTTCAACTACCTTTTCCCACAGATCCTTTGACAATTCTTTTGCTTTCCCCATGACTCAGAATCCAGAATAGTCAGTGCAGCACTGGATGAAAGATGCAAGGGTCTGTCAGGAGTCCAGAAACTCATTGACCTTTTATACACACTAATTACAAGAAAACAGATCACAGGTGAGGATGGTTACCTTTAATATCCATTCAAACCCCTTTGTGTAAACTTGTGTGCATGTTATCAGGTCAAAATCACCAGGGGATGTAAACTTTTGATAAGGGTAATTTGGGTAGCTTCTGTTGTCATTATGATTTAAAAAGAGTAAACACAGTTGATTGATAATAAATGGCTTCAGCCAAACACTAACCATGAGTGAAAGAAAAGTTTTTGTGTTATAATTCATATTCTCTGAAAAATGGCCAAGAAATCATAAATTCTACCAGGGTATGTAAACTTATGAGCACAACTGTGTATATATATATATATATATATATATATATATATATATATATATATATATATATATATATACACATATACACAGTTGTATGCAAAAGTTTAGGCACCCCTGACAATTTCCATGATTTTCATATTTAATTCTGATCTATCAAATAACTGAAGGACACAGTAATATTTCAGTAGTGAAATGAGGTTTTTCGGATTAACAGAAAATGTGCAATATGCCTCAATACGAAATTAGACTGGTGCATAAATTTGGGCACCCCTACAGAAATATTGCATTAATATTTAGTAGAGCCTCCTTTAGCAGAAATAACAGCCTCTAGACACTTCCTATAGCCTGTAATGAGTGTCTGGATTCTGGATGAAGGAATTTTGGATCATTCCTCCTTGCAAAACATCTCCAGTTCAGTTAGGTTTGATGGTTGCCGAGCATGGACAGCCCACTTCAAATCACCCCACATATTTTCAATGATGTTCAGGTCTGGGGACTGGGATGGCCATTCCAGAACATTGTACTTATTCCTCTGCATAAATGCCAGAGTAGATTTTGAGCAGTGTTTTGGGTCGTTGTCTTGTTGAAATATCCAGCCCCGGCATAACTTCAACTTTGTGACTGATTCCTCAACATTATTCTTAAGAATCTGCTGATATCGAGTGGAATCCATGCGACCCTCAACTTTAACAAGATTCCCAGTACCGGCACTGGCCACACAGCCCCACAGCATGATGGAACATCCACCAAATTTTACTGTGGGTAGCAAGTGTTTGTCTTGGAACGCTGTGTTCTTTTGCTGCCATGCATAACGCCCGTTGTTATGACCAAATAACTCAATCTTTGTTTCATCAGTCCACAGCACCTTCTTCCAAAATGAAGCTGGCTTGTCCAAATGTGCGTTTGCATACCTCAAGCGACTCTGTTTGTGGTGTGGCATCACTCTCCCATATAGCTTCTTCTTGTGCAAAGTGTGCTGAATTGTTGAACGATGCACAGTGACACCATCTGCAGCAAGATGATGTTGTAGGTCTTTGGAGGTGGTCTGT
This sequence comes from Bombina bombina, assembly GCF_027579735.1. Classification (NCBI taxonomy): domain Eukaryota; kingdom Metazoa; phylum Chordata; class Amphibia; order Anura; family Bombinatoridae; genus Bombina; species Bombina bombina. The sequence continues at coordinate 689,655,496 of NC_069502.1, forward strand.
GGGCTGATTTTGACCATGCTCACCATCCTTTGCTTTTGCCTCTCTGATATTTTTCTTGTCCTGCCACTTCTGGCCTTAACAAAAACTGTGCCTGTAGTCTTCCATTTCCTCACTATGTTCCTCACAGTGAACACTGACAGCTTAAATCTCTGCAATCGCTTTTTGTAGCCTTCCCCTAAACCATAATGTTGCATAATCTTGGTTTTCAGGTAATTTGAGAGTTGTTTTGAGGCCCCTATGTTGCCACTCTTCAGAGGAGAGTCAAAGAGAACAACAACTTGCAATTGGCCACGTTAAATACCTTTTCTCATAATTGGATGCACCTGTCTATGAAGTTCAAGGCTTAATGGGCTCACCAAACAAATTGTGTGTTCCAATTACTGAGTGCTAGGTAGTTACAGGTATTCAAATCAACAAAATGACAAGGGAGCCCAAATGTATGCACCTGTCTAATTTTGTTTTGATGCATAATGCACATTTTCTGTTAATCCAATAAACCTCATTTCACTACTGAAATATTACTGTGTCCTTCAGTTATTTGATAGATCAAAATGAAATTGCTGATCCAAACACCCAATGATTTATAAATGAAAATCATGGAAATTGTCAGGGGTGCCTAAACTTTTGCATACGACTATATATATATATATATATATATATATATATATATATATATATATATATATATACAGGGAGTGCAGAATTATTAGGCAAATGAGTATTTTGACCACATCATCCTCTTTATGCATGTTGTCTTACTCCAAGCTGTATAGGCTCGAAAGCCTACTACCAATTAAGCATATTAGGTGATGTGCATCTCTGTAATGAGAAGGGGTGTGGTCTAATGACATCAACACCCTATATCAGGTGTGCATAATTATTAGGCAACTTCCTTTCCTTTGGCAAAATTGGTCAAAAGAAGGACTTGACAGGCTCAGAAAAGTAAAAAATAGTGAGATATCTTGCAGAGGGATGCAGCACTCTTAAAATTGCAAAGCTTCTGAAGCGTGATCATCGAACAATCAAGCGTTTCATTCAAAACAGTCAACAGGGTCGCAAGAAGCGTGTGGAAAAACCAAGGCGCAAAATAACTGCCCATGAACTGAGAAAAGTCAAGCGTGCAGCTGCCAAGATGCCACTTGCCACCAGTTTGGCCATATTTCAGAGCTGCAACATCACTGGAGTGCCCAAAAGCACAAGGTGTGCAATACTCAGAGACATGGCCAAGGTAAGAAAGGCTGAAAGACGACCACCACTGAACAAGACACACAAGCTGAAACGTCAAGACTGGGCCAAGAAATATCTCAAGACTGATTTTTCTAAGGTTTTATGGACTGATGAAATGAGAGTGAGCCTTGATGGGCCAGATGGATGGGCCCGTGGCTGGATTGGTAAAGGGCAGAGAGCTCCAGTCTGACTCAGACGCCAGCAAGGTGGAGGTGGAGTACTGGTTTGGGCTGGTATCATCAAAGATGAGCTTGTTGGGCCTTTTCGGGTTGAGGATGGAGTCAAGCTCAACTCCCAGTCCTACTGCCAGTTTCTGGAAGACACCTTCTTCAAGCAGTGGTACAGGAAGAAGTCTGCATCCTTCAAGAAAAACATGATTTTCATGCAGGACAATGCTCCATCACACGCGTCCAAGTACTCCACAGCGTGGCTGGCAAGAAAGGGTATAAAAGAAGAAAATCTAATGACATGGCCTCCTTGTTCACCTGATCTGAACCCCATTGAGAACCTGTGGTCCATCATCAAATGTGAGATCTACAAGGAGGGAAAACAGTACACCTCTCTGAACAGTGTCTGGGAGGCTGTGGTTGCTGCTGCACGCAATGTTGATGGTGAACAGATCAAAACACTGACAGAATCCATGGATGGCAGGCTTTTGAATGTACTTGCAAAGAAAGGTGGCTATATTGGTCACTGATTTGTTTTTATTTTGTTTTTGAATGTCAGAAATGTATATTTGTGAATGTTGAGATGTTATATTGGTTTCACTGGTAAAAATAAATAATTGAAATGGGTATATATTTGTTTTTTGTTAAGTTGCCTAATAATTATGCACAGTAATAGTCACCTGCACACACAGATATCCCCCTAAAATAGCTATAACTAAAAACAAACTAAAAACTACTTCCAAAACTATTCAGCTTTGATATTAATGAGTTTTTTGGGTTCATTGAGAACATGGTTGTTGTTCAATAATAAAATTAATCCTCAAAAATACAACTTGCCTAATAATTCTGCACTCCCTGTATATACGTATATATATATATATATATATATATATATATATATATATATATATATATATATATATATATATATATATATATATATATATATATATAAAAGAAGTAAGTGAGTTGAATCCAGCACCATAGGTTTTAGTAAGATTTCTTTCCCACCTGTGTGCACGTTACCAAGGAGTATCAGCCAAACTCCAGCATATACAGTCCATGTAGAAAACAAGGTAACAGCACCACAGTACAAAATCTTCTTTTAAAGGTGAAACATCTTTATTTGAGGTTTAGCAACCAATAAAAAGCGTGATTAAGGACTATGTAGGTCCGAAACGTCGCTTTTTATTGGTTGCTTAACCTCAAATAAAGATTTTTCACCTTTAAAAGAAGATTTTGTACTGTGGTGCTGTTACCTTGTTTTCTACATGGACTATATATATATATATATATATATATATATATATATATATATATATATATATAAGAACAAAAGAGAACTTGCACTCACTGGACTTTTATCAAAATATTTTTTACTTAGCAAAGATAATTGGTGACGTTTCGAGGACAGTGTGTCCCCTTCCTCAGACAGTGATTGCATCAAACAATAGTGAATTTATACATTTCATTACATTTGTTGAAATGTATAAATTCACTATTGTTTGATGCAATCACTGTCTGAGGAAGGGGATACACTGTCCTCGAAACGTCATCAATTATCTTTGCTAAGTAAAAAATATTTTGATAAAAGTCCAGTAAGGGCAAGTTCTCTTTTGTTCTTGTATACCTAACTACACTAGCACCCTGGCAGTTGGAAATAAGTGAGAGTGCACATCTCTGCTAGCTATATATATATATATATATATATATATATATATATATATATATATATATATATATATATATATTGGATAGATAGATAGATAGATAGATAGATAGATGATAAATAGATATTTATGTATATGCATGCATATCAGGGTGGATTTGATTTAAATCAAATTGATTTAAATCAGTTTAAATCACTATTAGTAAGACTCAAGTTAAATCACAGTTTTCTACATAATGGTTTCATTTTTAGAATAATAACTTTTTAAATTCTTTTTCTAGATATATAAGAAAATTACTGATTTAGTTATATACCATTAGAAATACAGAGATCGATCACTGAAATTAATCGAATTATTGAGAAGTAAACTATATCCAGTTTAGGGCCAGATTACAAGTAGAGCGCTGACTATTGCTTTCATGCATAAATACATATATATGTATGTGTTAATATGTGTATATACAGATATTAACACATAATTATATATACAAAAAAGAGGCCTGGATGGCGCTAGTTTGCAAATATAAAGTATGTCTAAATCGGCAAATAGTACAGGAAATAATAGTATGGATATTGTTGAGATAATTCCTGAATTATATATGTATCACAAATGAAACACACAATACATGCTGTAACAGAAAAGAGTTCATATATAATATAAATTATAGGATGGTATAGATGAATGTAGATCTTCTCCTGTTTAAATCGCCCACTCAGATGTGCACTTACTTCAAAAACCCTCAATCATATGAGGTAAGGATGATTCGTGTCAGCGAAAAACAATGGCACTTCCTGGAGTATGGATACTGGATCACCGGAGTTTAGTCTCCCCCTGATGTCAGTAGTAAAGAACTCTGTATTAGCACCTTGTTGTCAGTCTTGCTTCACAGCTTGTGTGCAGATTCAAATGGTAACGTCGGTATGAAGTGCAGTTCTGGGGACCAATCTATTACACGTTGAAAGTAAACACGTTTGCTCAAGTGAAAGAGAACAGAGAAAGTCCAGCACTCACAAGTAGTGATGTCGTGAATAGTTCGCCGGCTAATAGTTCCCGGCAAACATAGATGCAGTTGTGAAGTGGCTTATTCAATGGCAACCACCCCTGGCTTGTTACACAGCATACCTTATTGGTGTAAAACCGCTTCACAACTGTTGCTATATATGAATGATCTGCTCTAATTTGTAAACATTATTAACAAATACGGCAATAAACAGAAAACGGCTAGATTTAGAGTTTTGACGGTAAAGACCCGCGTAGCTAACGCTCCTTTTTTTCCCCCCGCACCTTTTAAACAACGCTGGTATTGAGAGTTCTCTGAAGGGCTGCGTTAGGCTCCAAAAAGGGAGCGTAAAGGTATATTTACCGCCACTTCAACTCTCAATACCAGCGTTGCTTACGGTAGCGGCTAGCTTGAAAAACGTGCTCGTGCACGATTCCCCCATAGGAAACAATGGGGCAGTTTGGGCTGCAAAAAAACAGCGATAAGCTCCTAACACAGCCCCATTGTTTCCTATGGGGAAACAGTTTCTAAGTCTGCACCTAACACCTTAACATGAACCCCGAGTCTAAACACCCCTAATCTTACACTTATTAACCCCTAATCGCTGACCCTTGCATTATATTATTAACCCCTAATCTGCTGCTCCGTACACCGCTGCAACCTACATTATCCCTATGTACCCCTAATCAGCTGCCCCTAACACCGCCGACCCCTATATTATATTTATTAACCCCTAATCTGCCCCCCCCCCACATCGCCGCTACCTACCTACACTCATTAACCCCTAATCTGCCGACCGGAGCTCGCCGCTACTCTAATAAATGTATTAACCCCTAAACCGCCTCACTCCCGCCTCAAAAACCCTATAATAAATAGTATTAACCCCTAATCTGCCCTCCCTAACATCGCTGACACCTAACTTCAAGTATTAACCCCTAATCTGCCCACCGGACCTCGCCGCTACGCTAATAAATGTATTAACTCCTAAAGCTAAGTCTAACCCTAACACCCCCCTAAGTTAAATATAATTTTATTCTAACTAAATAAATTAACTCTTATTAAATAAAGTATTCCTATTTAAAGCTAAATACCTACCTGTAAAATAAAGCCTAATATAGCTACAATATAACGATGGACGAAGATAGAAGATGCCGCTTGGATGAAGATGTCTAACGGTCCGGATGTCCTCTTCTGCCCGGATAGGATGAAGACTTCTGCCGCTCCGGATGTCTTCTTTTGGTCCATCGGTGCCCGGTTGGGTGAAGACGACTCAAGGTAGGGAGATTTTCAGGGGGGTAGTGTTAGGTTTATTTAAGGGGGGTTTGGGTTAGAGTAGGGGTATGTGGGTGGTGGGTTGTAATGTGGGGGGTGGTATTGTGTTTTTTTTACAGGCAAAAGAGCTGATTTCTTTGAGGCATGCCCCGCAAAAAGCCCTTTTAAGGGCTGGTAAGGTAGTAGAGCTGTTAACTTTTTTAATTTAGATTAGGGTAGGGAATTTTTTTATTTTGGGGGGCTTTGTTATTTTATTAGGGGGCTTAGAGTAGGTGTAATTAGCTTAAAATTCTTGTAATCTTTTTTTATTTTTTGTAATTTAGTGGGGGGGTTTTGTAATTTAGTTTAGTTTATTTAATTGTAGGTACTTGTAGTTAATTGATTTAATTTATTTATTGATAGTGTAGGTTTAATTGTAACTTAGGTTAGGATTTATTTTACAGGTAATTTTGTAATTATTTTAACTAGGTAGCTATTAAATAGTAAATAACTATTTAATAGCTATTGTACCTAGTTAAAATAAATACAAAGTTGCCTGTAAAATAAATATAAATCCTAAAATAGCTACAATATAATTATTCGTTAATATTGTAGCTATATTAGGGTTTAATTACAGGTAAGTATTTAGCTTTAAATAGGAATACTTTATTTAATAAGAGTTAATTTATTTAGTTAGAATAAAATTATATTTAACTTAGGGGGGTGTTAGGGTTAGAGTTAGACTTAGCTTTAGGGGTTAATACATTTATTAGAGTAGCGGTGAGGTCCGGTCAGCAGATTAGGGGTTAATACTTGAAGTTAGGTGTCGGCAATGTTAGGGAGGGCAGATTAGGGGTTAATACTATTTATTATAGGGTTTTTGAGGCGGGAGTGAGGCGGTTTGGGGTTAATACTTTTATTAGAGTAGCAGCGAGCTCCAGTCGGCAGATTAGGGGTTAATAAGTGTAGGTAGGTAGCGGCAACGTTGGGGGGCAGATTAGGGGTTAATAAATATTATGTAGGTGTCGGCGATGTTAGGGGCAGCAGATTAGGGGTTTATAGGTATAATGTAGGTGGCGGCGGTGTGCGGTCGGCAGATTAGGGGTTAAAAAAATATATTAGAGTGGCGGCGATGTGGGGGGACCTCGGTTTAGGGGTACATAGGTAGTTTATGGGTGTTAGTGTACTTTAGAGCACAGTAGTTAAGAGCTTTATAAACCGGCGTTAGCCCAGAAAGCTCTTAACTACTGACTTTTTCCTGCGGATGGAGTCTTGTCGGTAGAAGCTCTACCACTCACTTCAGCCAAGACTTTAAATACCAGCGTTAGGAAGATCCCATTGAAAAGATAGGATACACAATTGGCGTAAGGGGATCTGCGGTATGGAAAAGTCGCGGCTTGGAAGTGAGCGCTAGACCCTTTCCTGACTGACTGTAAATACCGGAGGGCGGTAAAAAGCAGCGTTAGGAGCCCTTAACGCTGCTTTTGACTGCTAACGCCAAACTCTAAATCTAGGCGACAGAAAATAAATCCTAGACTCTTGTATCACTGTATGTCATTTGAGTGATTTGCTTCAAGTAACATTTGAATTTTCTTTTAAAAGAAGTAAATCTGAAAATCATATGCTCTATCTGAATCATGAAAGAAAGTTTTGGGTTTATGTTCCTCTAAAATCAATTTCTCAGTTCTGTATGTTTATTTAAAGGGACACTGAACCCAATTTTTTTTCTTTTGTGATTCAGAAAGAGCATGCAGTTTCTAATTTACTCCTATTATCAATTTTTCTTCTTTCTCTTGCTATTTTTATTTGAAAAAGAAGGCATCTAAGCTAAGGAGCCAGCCAATTTTTGGTTCAGAACTCTGGACAGCACTTGTTTATTTGTGGGTGAATTTATCCACCAATCAGCAAGAACAATCCAAGTTGTTCACCGAAAATGGGCCGACATCTGAACTTATATTCTTGCTTTTCAAATAAAGATACCAAGAGAATGAAGAAAATTTGATAATAGGACTAAATTAGAAAGTTGCTTCAAATTGCATGCTCTATCTGAATCACAAAATAAAAAATTTGGGTTTAGTGACCCTTTAATATTTTTTCTGTGAAGAAGAGGCATGTTATTTCTGCAGACACAAATTCACAGTTTTGAGAACTACAAAATCAAGAATATGTGATACTATCTTCAAGATAGAAAAATTGCCCTTAATAAACTTACAAAAACCTCTGGGAGAGCATGACATTAACGGATTAATGGAATTAATTTACAAAAAAACATTTCAGCAATAAATATACAGCCTCATGCTACATAATTAAAAACTAATCCTTATTTCAAGATGAATAACCTTTAGATTATTATGTACCTTAAATAGAAACTATAGATTTTTTTAACCAAAAAAAGCATTTTATTTAAAAAAAAAATCCTATTTAATTAAAAAACTGAAAAAAAAATCAGATTAAAAATAAAAATATTGATTTTATTCACTCTGATGCATATATATATAATAACATACAACTGAAGGTGAGTCAATATGAGGTTATTTTTACACTAATGTGTAAGAGTAAAAACCGCAAACAAATCCATACTTCATCATCCATTACAAGACTGATGTGCATCCGATTACACAGTAGGTTCATTTACATCTGTAAAAATAACTACTGACAGAAAACCATTAGAGAGATTGATCTGATCTAGAAATTAGCACAGGTGAGTTAAATTAACATCTTTCATTACAAACACTCTTGCTAAGAGTTGATATGCATTGTTAGAAGCCAATATATAATAATAGAGTGTTTTCATATCAGCAATTAATCTGATGATTTGCATCGTTTTCTTCTTTATTCTGCAGTTGATGTAACCTAAGCTACAATTATGTTGCCAGGATAATGAGTAGTTAATTGGTAATGATGTATTAAGAGATGACTCATTCAGGAAAAAAACCTTGGTAAGAAGTGTTGCGTGACAGTGAAATATGATGCGGTAAGGAAATGATCTGGACTGACTCATTTGTCCTAACTGCCCCTTTTTTGTTCTGAGAATAGTGTGCCAAGTGTGTGAGTAGAAGCACTGCTAGAGAAGTAATCATCTTGTATTATGAAAATTAAGGAACAGATTAATGCCATCCCTCATTATCAGAAAATTAAAAGTAAAACAAAAAAATCCAGAAAACATTTGTGTGTGTGTGTTTACAGACAATCAAGGGTTACAAGTTCTGTGCATGTTGCTGTCAACCAAGAAGAAAAATATCTGCTGCGTGGTACTGGAAACTATGGGGTTCACAATTCCTGTTTTGCTTGTTTTGTCAACAGAGGGGTTAAATCACTGTTTTAAATTGTTGGTAACCACGGAGGTAAAGTGACATTGCCCAAAAAATATGTTATGCATACGAAAAAGCAGAAAATAAGCATTTAAAATGCATATATATTCACCAAAATAAAAAAAAGAGATTGAAGTGTTTATTGGGCCATTATAGGGGACATTGTTTACGTACTGCTGGGGAGGGAGATGCAAACTACTGCTGGTCCCGAGTGAAAACTGCTTGTGACCCAATCAGCAGTAGTAGTCACAAAGCTGGGTCATCTAACCACCTCTGCTGATTGTGTCAGAGTGCACTTGTGCTCCCAAACAGCACTTGGGAGAGATAAATTAGTAGGGAGCAGGGGGCACGTGTTAAAAATTAAATCCTACAGTTAATACTAATCAGATTACTCTACTTTTAGTTTAGAATATCTTATAACCACCTCTATTTTCATTTGCATGTGTTTTTCTGTTAGGGTAAATGTTTTACATATTTTTATTGCAACCTTTTATTTTGCGAGAAAAAAACAGTGAGGCTTGCAGGCAAAAATGTTTATAGATTATTATTTTTGTATTATTATTATACTTTATTTATAAAGCTCCATCATATTCCGCAGCGCTGTCCATGGCTACAGTTCATTTAAATAAAACAATAATATAAAACTTGTAAGAGACAGGACAAAATTTACAAACACATACAGGAGGAATTGAGGGTCCTATTCCCGTGGGAACTTACAATCTAGAAATTATGCCAGAAATCAACAAAACAAAAGAGATTGGCGCTATATACAGGGGTTTCTATGTGAGAATAAATCAAAAGGTTAATAAACTTAAACAAATATACAATAAATAGACTTTAATAAGTGTAAAGGCTTACATAAATTACCTAAAACACCAGGCACGTCTCCCTATACATATGGCCCATCATGGGCTTGGAGCGAGCCTCGTGCGCTATAAAAGGTATAAAGATGACATCATTCTTATATGGAAGGGGGAGACTGACTTTTATTTCAGATTTGAATAAAAATGACATGGGACTAACTTTTACAAGCAATATAAGTACAGTGAAGATAAAATTCTTAGATCTGGATATAGAGATAGTCAATGGAGCTATGGAAACAAAGACACATTTTAAAGAGGTGGATGCGAATAACCTGATACACTCGAACAGCTCACACCTAAAGAGGTGGAAATATAATATCCCTAAGGGAGAATACTTTAGGATTTGGAGGGGGGATTCTGAAGCAAATTTATTGATGAAGCAGAATTTATATATAAAATGCAGACACTATATCCTAAAGGTTAGAACTCAGAGTAGGATAGCACTCCGTTTTTATAACAGTATATATCCAATATATTTGCCTGTAATGTTTCTGTGATTTAAATTATGTAATTAAAAGTATGCATGTATAAATAACATGATGTTATTGAAGTTGTGTAAAGAGTTAAAAACAATGAACTAGTGGGATGTAATGTTTTTTAGTCCACCTTAAACAATTATACCACCTTAAATTTACCTAACTTACACCAATGGGGAGATGAGAAGAACTACCCAATAAGGGGGGATTTAAATTCGGACCATCAGGTGTAAGGAGTATCTTGATAAAGCCCATTGCGGGTGAAACGCGTAGATAATAGACTCCTTCTCTACGAATTGTACATGTTAAATTAGATTTCATGTATTAATCTGTTTACATGGCAAAGAATCCCTTTATAATCCCTTTATAAGCAGGAATCTGGTAATAGCTATCACTGATCCGGTGATATCAGGTACTGCTTATAGCCTTGTTTATTTGGTGGAAGTTATTATACTCGAATAGGTCGATTTCATATAAGATATCTTGATCTACTTATGCGAATTGGTTTTATCGAACTGCAACATTTCTTCCCTTTTTTTATAATTTTCTTTTAAGACGGACATATTTATAGGAAGACGTTTCTGGTGTTTTAGGTAATTTATGTAAGCCTTTACATGTATTAAACTCTATTCATTGTATATTTGTTTAAGTTTATTAAAGGACCAGTAAATACAGTAGATTTGCATAATCAACAAATGAATGATAACAAGACAATGCAACAGAACTTTATCTGAACTTCAAATGAGTAGTAGATTTTTTTCTAACAAATTTCAAAGGTATGTCTATTTCCCCTCCTCCTGTATCATGTGACAGCCATCAGCCAATTACAAATGCATATATATATATAAATTCTGTGAATTTTTGCCCATGCTCAGTAGTTGCTGGTGACTCAAAAAGTGCAGATATAAAAAGACTGTGCCCACATTGGAATCTGAAATATTTATATTTTTATGTTGGGTTAGAGCATTTGAGAATTTGCAATCGGGTTTTCGCGCGAGTAGGTTGTTTGTTTTTTTTCACTTTTTTTGCTTCATTTACTTTTATGGTGGAATACGTTAACGCACGCACAATATTCTTCGGCTTTTTGCTTTCAACTTGTAATACGTGCGCTACCCAATGTGCGCAAAAAGCTTGCTTCTAGCGGAGTTAGAGTGCGAGTGGGAGCGAGAAATACAGCTCCACTTGTAATATGGCCTTTAATCGTTTTTTTCCTGCACAATTTCAATGTGAATTTAAATATTTTTATAAAATACTATTTTTTTCGACAACAATTTTGTTACGATTTTTAATTCTATTAAATAATACCATTTTTTATTTCAGTATTTAATTTTTTTCCATTTAATTAGACTTTTTTTAAATTATAATTTTTGTGAGCCTTAAGGAGCAATTTTCCATACATTTTATACTCTGCAGTTGGTATAACAAGCCAATAGAAACATATTTAAGGGGAAACCAATTTTATAGTACAATGTCCTTTTAATATTTTCATATGAACAAACCCTAACCAGGATCTAACAAACACATCAACATTTTAATGGTCATAGGGCTACATTACAAATAAAATATTGCGTCCGCGTTAACTAGCGCTCACATTACAAGTTGAAAGTAGATGCAAACGAGTGAGCGCAATCGCACTTTACGCTCTTCAAGTCAGCGCGACTAAAGAGACCTTGCATAAAGGAGAAGGAATTAAAAAAAGTTGCAACAAACACAACATAAATACATTAGAATTTACAGTCACACTCATAAATACCTTATCTGATAAAAATTATTCACATAAATATTATTATAAAGGGTTCAAAGGTATATGTTATATGACAAGTTAAAGGGACACTGTACCCAAAATATTTCTTTCGTGATTCAGATTGAGCATGATATTTTAAGCAACTTTCTAATTTACTCCTATTATTAATTTTTCTTCGTTCTCTTGCTATCATTATTTGAAAAAGAAGGCACCTAAGCTTTTTTTTGGTTTCAGTACTCTGGATAGCACTTTTTTATTGGTGGATGAATTTATCCACCAATCAGCCAGGACAACCCAGGTTGTTCACCAAAAATGGGCCGGAATTTAAACTTACATTCTTGCATTTCAAATAAAGATACCAAGAGAATGAAGACAATTTGATAATAGGAGTAAATTAGAACGTTGCTTAAAATTTCATGCTCAATCTGAATCACGAAAGAATTTTTTTGGGTACAGTGTCCCTTTAATTGACTGCAAAGGGCTATAATGTATATAAACATACATATACATGTCTAAATATGTGTGTATGTATGTATGTATGTATATATATATATATATATATATATATATATATATATACTGTATATATTAGAACACAGGAGAGCGCTCTCACTTTAGAGCTAAACCGCCAGGGTGCTAGTGCAGGATAAACAGAAGTAACAGAAACTTGCCTCGCTGGTCTTTTTTAACACACTTTGTACTGTGAAAACATAGTGACGTTTCGGGGACAAAGTATCCCCTTCCTCAGCAAATCCTGAGGAAGGGGATACTTTGTCCCCGAAACGTCACTATGTTTTCACAGTAACAAGTGTGTTAAAAAAGACCAGCGAGGCAAGTTTCTGTTACTTCTATATACTATATATATATATATACAGTATATATGATAATTGGATACTTGTATAGCGCACAACCTCGAACTTAATCGACTCGTGGCACTGATAACAGGTATTATTATTACCCAACTTAATGATCCTCTCCAATGGCCACAGCCCCACATAAAACAAAATAACTCCCAAACATTACACTCCTATCAGTTATTACCGCTAAATCTAATTAAACCTCACCTCAACCCACACATTGTTAATTAGCCTCCTTGCGATTCAATATCAATAAAATGAAAATATATATATTATATATATATATATATATATATATATATATATATATATACGTTTATATATGTGTGTGTGTTTATGTATTTATATGTGTATATGTGTATATACATACATATATACACATATAGACACATATATACACATGTATATATACACTCTGGAGCCCTATACATTTAAATACCTGAAAACATGAAAAATCAATAAGTATTTTTAAATAGATATATATATATATATATACATACATGTATGTATATATATATATATATATATATATATATATATATATTATATTTATATTTTATGAAAAAACGATATATATATAGATATATATAGGAGCAAAAAAGAATGCAGACAACTTCTCCAATATCCAAAACTCGATTTTATTTCTTTTAAAAATCCATGTTGTACACGATCATATGAAGTTCACACTGCATACTTGAAAAACGGCTGCTGCTGACATGTTTCGCCACTCAGGGCGTAATCATAGCTTAGATATAGATATATATATAAATAAATAAAAAGAAAATATAAAAAGAAAATTTTCATCTATGTGAAGAACATTGGAATTTAAAATATTAATAACTCATAGTTTACTTTTAGCGGTATTAGAGCTTGAACGAACGCACTAATTATCATTCCACTTGTAATCTAGCCCAAAATTGGTACTGATGTGTGCTACATATTTTTATTTCAGTATTTCAAATTTTCATTTTATTGATATTGAATCGCAAGGAGGCTAATTAACAATGTGTGGGTTGAGGTGAGGTTTAATTAGATTTAGAGGTAATTGTATTGTATGTATTGGGTACTTGTAAAGCGCAGCTAATCACCCGTAAGTGTCTCAAGGCGCTGCTCATTTTATCGACCTCGGAAGGATAAAAGGCTGAGTGGACCTCGGCGGGGATCAAACCTGCAATCCTTGGGTTGCTACAGAGCTCAGTCACAGTGCCTTAGCATGCTGAGCTATCTGTCCGGGTAGGAGTGTAATGTTTAGGAGTTATATTGTTTTATGTGGGGCTGTTGCCATTGGAGAGGATCTGGTTGAGGGGTTGGATCAGAGCTTAGATATTAAAATCCTAGGTACAGAATTGAGTTTAGAGTTTATTATTATGGTGCCAGATCACAGTAAGGGATAACTGCAATGGAAAGATGTTGAATGCAACTATAATGCATTTGGGGGAAGTCAAGGTTAAACAACTGTCATAGCAACCAACCAGAAGGAGTTGCTTTTATTTAGTGACATCTACAGAGCAGCCCTCTTCCCCCTTTACCAATTAAGGGCCAGATTACAAGTGAAGTGCTAATTAATAATCCCGCTCGAGCAGTAACTGCACTAGATGTAAGTTTATTGCTCTCGTCGGGTTGCGCTCATATAATGAGTTGAAAGTAAACTGTTTTCGCTCACGCACACGAGTGCAAAAAGCTGGTTAGAATATAACATGCATGTTCAAGTATTACCCTAGAAGTCAATGGAGAAAAAAAGTTAAAAAAAAAAAAACTGTGCAAATCTCATATTCTCATGTGTGCTAACCCAACATGAAAATATGAATATTTTACATTCCAGTGTTCTTCACATACAAGAATATGTACTATTTATTAATAAATACATAGTTCTACATATAGCTGATGTTTGTTTGGTACAATATATATATCTATACCTATATATAAACAGAGCTGGGATGTGCACTCTCACTCCGTCAATCAGCTGCCAGGGTGCTAGTGAACTTCAATACAAATGAACAAAAAAAAATCTTATCGGAGTATTACAGGAGAAAACTGATGCCTAGAGGAATTCGCATCAGAAACCTCCCCACGAATGGACGAGCAAATCCAGAATTCTGCAAGCGCTGATGCGCTATTCTGAACAAATGCTCTTTGGATTTGATTCTGTTGGTGACCGAAGAAGTGAGAAATTTACTAGAGAAGGTAAAGGTTGAGATCCACGAGTGTGAAACTAAAAAAACACAAATATTGTGGCTGGACAAACTAGCTCCACAAATTAAGGAGTACAAGGATACACTGGTACAATTTAAAAACAGAAAACTCCACACAGTTTGTGAAGATCGCAAAGAAAAAAATGAGTATCGCTGGCTAACTGGGGTTGAGAATAGAAGACCCCATATGCAAAGAAGAAGTAGACAGCTTTTTTACATGAAACAGTCTCTACAAACTGTGGATAGCAGTTCAGGTTTGGACACTGAGATGCCCTAAGGAGGGGGTGGTAATACTCCCAGCCAAGGTGAACAACAGGTTTTTTAAGGGGTCACCACTCGAGCAGGATAAAGAAGAAGAGGGGGAGGTCACATGTACGCCGGGGTGGTTGGAGAGAGATAACCGCCTTTACCCCCCAGATAGACCCAGATGCTAGTGAGGTGGAGGACCTGGTAGTCAATATCAGTGACCGGGTCCTCACCCCTACGGAACACAGTTTACTCAGCAAAGGGTTAAGCTTTGTTCCAACTCGCAAGAGTGACAAATTTGATATGTATATAGACTCTCTGAGATTTCAAAGATCACTGCATCTGAAAAATATCTTCAGGGATGCTTAAGTGATGGAAACAACTCCCCCATTTAAATGTAAGAGTTCCTTTGATCCGCCAAGCAACAATCCAAGCATTAAACCCTTTATGAGGTTGGTGACCAATGATTTGAATAATCAAAAGAATACCAGATATAGGAACATCAGTCACTTGCTAAAGACCCTGGGATAGTGATTAGAACGGCTGACAAGGGTGGAGCGGTCGTGGTTCTCAACTATACTGACTATCGTGAATAAATTCTACAACAATTGATCGATGATACCACCTACCAAGTGCTGACCAAAGATCCTACCAGAGACTTCAAATACAAGATTGAGCAAGCAGTAAAATGTGGTCTGAATAAAGGTTTTATAGATGAAAGCACCTCGAAGTTCCTGAGGTTAGAGTTTCCTTCCTACCTAATCTTGTACACGTTACCGAAGATCCACAAAGACATGAGAAAACCACCTGGCAGATCAATCGTCTCGGCCAGGAACTCTATCACCTCTAGGTTGGCTATCTTTGTGGATCACTTCTTACAGCCATTAGTCAGAAATATGCAGTCCTATCTCAGGGATTCTTCCCATTTGATTGAAGAGATCGCAACTCTGGATGTTGAGGAATCTTGGATTTTGGCCACTGCTGATGTAAATAGTCTCTATACTATAAAACCGCATGAGATGGGTATAGAGTGCATCAGTGAAGCCTTGGATAGATATCCCTACATTGGTCCTATCTGGCATGTGTGCCAGATAATGAGAATCCCCGATACCACTCATAGTATAATTATGCCCTGTTTGGTATGTGCTTCCCTTTGGTTTAGTAATAGATCTACCATTGGATTTGTTTGTTTAATATGTCCCCATACTAAGTGTTAGCTTTCACAGGGATGCAATGAGAGCTGAGGATCCCCTACTTTGTGCTATTGTGTTATTAGGTCCTTTCCCTTTTTTTAATCATTTATATCATTAGGGTAGCATGACTATGTATCCCCATATGCATGTTTACACATAGGTGCTTCCTACACAGTTTGTGTTTTCATGCTTGGTTATGATAAAAGCCAGATTGGAGCTTCTGTGAATATGTGCACCATATGGTGTTACATATTACCTAAGGTGGGTGGATACAGGTTTTGCACATTCCATATATGTAGGATTTCCATGCCCTTTAGATAGAGTACAGACTTTAGTAAAGTACATGTGTGTATGGATACTTTGGGGTGAAATACATAGCTTGAGATGTGTGTGGATACATTTATTTCAGCGTAGTATATCAGAGGATTGATCTGCCATTTTAGATTTGCAAGTAGTTGGTTCTAACTTTATACTAAGGCCCCTTTATGTCTGTTGATCAATGCCCCTCTGAATATTCCCCACTTTAGCCTCAAGATTTAAGTAGTATATGTGATTACACCGCTGTAACACAGTTATTCAGAGTAGTTCACGGCAATCACTGCTAGCTTTTACCACGTTCCCATGGTCACGATGATGCTGTTGTCGGATTGGCTCCACGTTACACGTGATTATGATGTGTATCGGTTTGGCTGATGTAGTTACTTCCGAGTTGATGGCGTGGTGCTGATGCAGCTATCAGACTGCACAAAAGCGATCAGTGTTATCTGGGGCCATCTGAAAGTGAATATAGGACAACACGCTCTGAGATTTATAGGTCCATTTAGTTTATACAGACAGACTTTGTTTAGATCCTATAGATGTATTTTGAATATACTGTTCACATGAGGTCTTGATGTCTCCCATATCTGTGTTCCATGCTCTCTATACTTCCGTTTTACTAAGTCACTGTTCACTATTTATTAATGAAACAATATGCTCAGACAAGCTTCACTAAATACACACATTGTTGTCTATTGATATTTGTGACTATGTGGTTACCATGGATACCGTTTTGGCGGTTTTCTGTCCTAATTGGGGGGTGGGGTTTTTGGATTGTTATGTTATAAGTTTGTCATATTTTGTATACACTGTGTCTGAGGAAGGGGATACTGTGTCCCCGAAACGTCACTGTTCACAGTAAAGGAATACTTTTGAAAAGACCAGAGTTTTTTTTGTTCATTTATACCTATATATATATATATATATATATATAGAACATTGGAATGTGAAATATTAACAGTAAATATATAGTTAAAATATTAAATATTATTGCATAAATATAATTTTATAACTGCAAAGGGCTCCAATGTACATATATATATATATAAAGTTCAAAAAAGGCAGCACTAGCTTTTAATGTATCATTTAAAAATACAAGGGGATACATTAAAAGCTAATTTTTATTTTTTCTAAACACTGGTGAGTGCTCCCTTTTTTGAACTTTGTTAATTTTGACATTTGCAACCCGGTAGTTGCTAATTTTGATGTTAGGAGTACACACAAAGCTCCGAAGCTGTCATGCGCAGTAGAGACAGCACGAGGACAAACACACCTGGCCTTTGAGTTCTACTCCCTAGCTGATCCATCATCTGTGGCAGAAGTGGGCATGGCCGGGCGTGGCCGACGTGAATGGCCGTGAAAGGGGCATGACCGGCGTGAAGGGGTGGCGTGGCCGGGTGCGGTCGCGAGATAGAGAGGGGAGAGAGACAGAGAGGAGGGGAGAGAGAGGAGAGAGGGGGAGAGAGAGAGGGGGGAGAGAGAGAGGAGGGGAGAGAGAGGGGGAGAGAGAGAGGGGGAGAGAGATAGAGGAGGGGAGAGAGAGGGGGAGAGAGGGGAGAGAGAGAGGGAGAGAGAGAGAGGAGGAGAGAGAGAGGAGAGGGGGGAGAGAGCGCAAAAGAGATGGGGGAGAGAGAGGGAGCAAAAGAGAGGGGGGAGAGCGCGAAGAGAGGGGGGAGAGAGCGCAAAAGAGGGGGAGAGAGAGAGCGCAAAAGAGGGGGGGAGAGAGAGAGAGCAAAAGAGGGGGGAGAGAGAGAGCACAAAAGAGAGGGGGGAGAGAGAGAGCAAAAGAGAGGGGGGAGAGAGTGCAAAAGAGAGGGGGGAGAGAGAGAGAGAGCAAAAGAGGAGGAGAGAGAGAGCACAAAAGAGAGAGGGGAGAGAGAGAGGAGGGGAGAGAGAGAGGAGGGGAGAGAGAGAGAGGCGGGGGGAGAGAGAGAGAGGGGGGAGAGAGAGAGGAGGGGGGAGAGAGAGAGAGGAGGGGGGAGAGAGAGAGAGAGAGAGAGAGAGAGAGAGAGAGAGTGAGAGAGAGGAGGGGGGAGAGAGAGGAGGAGGGGAGAGAGTGAGAGAGGAGGCGGGAGAGAGAGAGGAGGGGGGGATAGAGAGAGGAGGGGGGAGAGAGAGGAGGAGGGGAGAGAGAGGAGGGGGGGGAGAGTGAGAGAGGAGGCGGGAGAGAGAGAGGAGGGGGGGATAGAGAGAGGAGGGGGGGAGAGAGAGAGGAGGGGGGAGAGAGAGGAGGGGGGAGAGAAAGAGGAGGGGGGGGAGAGAGGAGGGGGAGAGAGAGAGAGAGAGAGAGAGAGAGAGGAGGGGGGAGAGAGATGAGGGGGAGAGAGAGAGAGAGAGAGAGAGAGGAGGGGGGAGAGAGAGGAGGGGGAGAGAGAGAGAGAGAGCGAGAGGAGGGGGAGAGAGAGAGAGGAGGGGGAGAGAGAGAGGACGGGGAGAGAGAGAGGAGGGGGGAGAGAGAGGAGGGGGAGAGAGAGAGGAGGGGGGAGAGAGAGGGGGGAGGGAGAGAGAGAGGAGGGGGAGAGAGAGAGAGGGAGAGAGAGCTCAAAAGAGAGGGGGAGAGAGAGCGCAAAAGAGATGGAGGAGAGAGAGGGGGGGAGAGAGAGCTCAAATGAGAGGGGGGAGAGAGAGCGCAAAAGAGATGGGGAGAGAGAGCTCAAAAGAGAGGGGGAGAGAGAGAGCAAAAGAGATGGGGGAGAGAGAGCAAAAGAGGGGGGAGAGAGTGCGAAGAGAGGGGGGAGAGCGCAAAAGAGAGGGGGAGAGAGAGAGCGCAAAAGAGAGGGAGAGAGAGTGCAAAAGAGAGGGAAAGAGAGAGCACAAAAGAGAGGGGGGAGAGAGAGAAAGCAAAAGAGAGGGGGGGGAGAGCGCAAAAGAGAGGGGGGGAGAGAGCGCAAAAGAGAGGGGGGAGAGAGCGCAAAAGAGAGGGGGAGAGAGAGAGCGCATAAGAGAGGGGGAGAGAGCACAAAAGAGGGGGAGAGAGAGAGAGAGCACAAAAGAGAGGGGGGAGAGAGAGAGAGGAGAGGAGGGAGAGAGAGGGGGGGAGAGAGCTCAAAAGAGAGGGGGAGAGAGAGCTCAAAAGAGATGGAGGGGAGAGAGAGCACAAAAGAGATGGGGAGAGAGAGCGCAAAAGAGATGGGGAGAGAGAGAGAGCGCAAAAGAGGGGGGGGGAGAGAGCGCAAAAGAGAGGGGGAGAGAGAGCGCAAAAGAGAGGGGGGAGAGAGAGCGCAAAAGAGAGGGGGGAGAGAGAGAGCAAAAGAGATGGGGGAGAGAGAGCAAAAGAGGGGGGAGAGAGTGTGAAGAGAGGGGGGAGACCGCAAAAGAGAGGGGGAGAGAGAGAGCGCAAAAGAGAGGGAGAGAGAGTGCAAAAGAGAGGGAAAGAGAGAGCACAAAAGAGAGGGGGGAGAGAGAGCAAAAGAGAGGGGGGGAGAGAGCGCAAAAGAGAGGGGGGAGAGAGCGCAAAAGAGAGGGGGGGAGAGAGCGAAAAAGAGAGGGGGAGAGAGAGAGCGCATAAGAGAGGGGGAGAGAGCACAAAAGAGGGGGAGAGAGAGAGAGAGAGCACAAAAGAGAGAGGGAGGGAGAGAGAGAGAGCACAAAAGAGAGGGGGGAGAGAGAGAGAGAGGAGAGGAGGGAGAGAGAGAGGGAGGGAGAGAGAGAGGGGGGGAGAGAGCTCAAAAGAGAGGGGGAGAGAGAGCGCAAAAGAGATGGAGGGGAGAGAGAGCACAAAAGAGATGGGGAGAGAGAGCGCAAAAGAGAGGGGGAGAGAGTGCAAAAGAGAAGGGGAGGAGAGAGAGCGCAAAAGAGAGGGGGAGAGAGAGAGAGATCAAAAGAAAGGGGGGAGAGAGAGCAAAAGAGAGGGGGAGGGAGAGAGCGCAAAGGGTGGGATCGATGTACTGCAAAAAATGGCCTGTGTGAACGTGCTTTAGGACTAGTATATATATATATATATATATATATATACATATACAGTATATATATATATATATATATATATGTGTGTGTACATATGTATTTATGTGTTTGTATATGTCTGTAAATACATAAATACACATATAGATACATAAATACATATATGATATAATACCAAATATAAAAAAATGGTAATAGCAGGCGCCAAAGGCCTGGAGGTAGTGCACTCAGTGTGATTGGTTAATCCTCCTGAGATGTTAAAAGGTGCTGTTGCAAAAATATATAAAACCCATGAGAATGTACTTGTGGGTGTAAAAAAGTGTGTGTTTGAAAAAGTGTGTAAGAGGTGCTAAAAAATCTAAATGCAATATTGAATTATATTACAGTTTGTGATGTGTATCTGTAAACCTTTAAGTGTATTACCGTGAATAAGGTTGTTGGATCAGTGATAATTATCCAGTAACTAAAACAACTAAAGTGATACAAACTATGCAATATAGTCAACTGAAACAACTAAAGTGATACAAAATATGCAATGTGACCAATATAATAGAATATAATAGAATGTAAAATGTAAAAAGCTTATCGTGATATAAGTCCCAGGAGTGGTGCTGAAAGTGGGTGGCTGAAAACGTCAATATTCAAAAAAATATATAGGTTGTGAAGATCTTTATCATCTCAATCGAAGTGTTCAAAACAAAAGAGTTCGTAGTGCAGTTGGCAGCTGGTCTTGTAGATGAGGAGGGGGAGAGAGAGAGAGAGAGAGAGGAGGGGGGAGAGAGATGAGGGGGAGAGAGAGAGAGAGAGAGAGAGAGAGAGAGAGGAGGGGGGAGAGAGAGGAGGGGGAGAGAGAGAGAGAGCGAGAGGAGGGGGAGAGAGAGAGAGGAGGGGGAGAGAGAGAGGACGGGGAGAGAGAGAGGAGGGGGGAGAGAGAGGAGGGGGAGAGAGAGAGGAGGGGGGAGAGAGAGAAGGGGAGGAGAGAGAGGAGGGGGAGAGAGAGGAGAGAGAGCTCAAAAGAGAGGGGGAGAGAGAGCGCAAAAGAGATGGAGGAGAGAGAGGGGGGGAGAGAGAGCTCAAATGAGAGGGGGGAGAGAGAGCGCAAAAGAGATGGGGAGAGAGAGCTCAAAAGAGAGGGGGAGAGAGAGAGCAAAAGAGATGGGGGAGAGAGAGCAAAAGAGGGGGGAGAGAGTGCGAAGAGAGGGGGGAGAGCGCAAAAGAGAGGGGGAGAGAGAGAGCGCAAAAGAGAGGGAGAGAGAGTGCAAAAGAGAGGGAAAGAGAGAGCACAAAAGAGAGGGGGGAGAGAGAGAAAGCAAAAGAGAGGGGGGGGAGAGCGCAAAAGAGAGGGGGGGAGAGAGCGCAAAAGAGAGGGGGGAGAGAGCGCAAAAGAGAGGGGGAGAGAGAGAGCGCATAAGAGAGGGGGAGAGAGCACAAAAGAGGGGGAGAGAGAGAGAGAGCACAAAAGAGAGGGGGGAGAGAGAGAGAGGAGAGGAGGGAGAGAGAGGGGGGGAGAGAGCTCAAAAGAGAGGGGGAGAGAGAGCTCAAAAGAGATGGAGGGGAGAGAGAGCACAAAAGAGATGGGGAGAGAGAGCGCAAAAGAGATGGGGAGAGAGAGAGAGCGCAAAAGAGGGGGGGGGAGAGAGCGCAAAAGAGAGGGGGAGAGAGAGCGCAAAAGAGAGGGGGGAGAGAGAGCGCAAAAGAGAGGGGGGAGAGAGAGAGCAAAAGAGATGGGGGAGAGAGAGCAAAAGAGGGGGGAGAGAGTGTGAAGAGAGGGGGGAGACCGCAAAAGAGAGGGGGAGAGAGAGAGCGCAAAAGAGAGGGAGAGAGAGTGCAAAAGAGAGGGAAAGAGAGAGCACAAAAGAGAGGGGGGAGAGAGAGCAAAAGAGAGGGGGGGAGAGAGCGCAAAAGAGAGGGGGGAGAGAGCGCAAAAGAGAGGGGGGGAGAGAGCGAAAAAGAGAGGGGGAGAGAGAGAGCGCATAAGAGAGGGGGAGAGAGCACAAAAGAGGGGGAGAGAGAGAGAGAGAGCACAAAAGAGAGAGGGGGGGAGAGAGAGAGAGCACAAAAGAGAGGGGGGAGAGAGAGAGAGAGGAGAGGAGGGAGAGAGAGAGGGGGGGGAGAGAGCTCAAAAGAGAGGGGGAGAGAGAGCGCAAAAGAGATGGAGGGGAGAGAGAGCACAAAAGAGATGGGGAGAGAGAGCGCAAAAGAGAGGGGGAGAGAGTGCAAAAGAGAAGGGGAGGAGAGAGAGCGCAAAAGAGAGGGGGAGAGAGAGAGAGATCAAAAGAAAGGGGGGAGAGAGAGCAAAAGAGAGGGGGAGGGAGAGAGCGCAAAGGGTGGGATCGATGTACTGCAAAAAATGGCCTGTGTGAACGTGCTTTAGGACTAGTATATATATATATATATATATATATACATATACAGTATATATATATATATATATATATATATATATATATATATATATATATGTGTGTGTACATATGTATTTATGTGTTTGTATATGTCTGTAAATACATAAATACACATATAGATACATAAATACATATATGATATAATACCAAATATAAAAAAATGGTAATAGCAGGCGCCAAAGGCCTGGAGGTAGTGCACTCAGTGTGATTGGTTAATCCTCCTGAGATGTTAAAAGGTGCTGTTGCAAAAATATATAAAACCCATGAGAATGTACTTGTGGGTGTAAAAAAGTGTGTGTTTGAAAAAGTGTGTAAGAGGTGCTAAAAAATCTAAATGCAATATTGAATTATATTACAGTTTGTGATGTGTATCTGTAAACCTTTAAGTGTATTACCGTGAATAAGGTTGTTGGATCAGTGATAATTATCCTGTAACTAAAACAACTAAAGTGATACAAACTATGCAATATAGTCAACTGAAACAACTAAAGTGATACAAAATATGCAATGTGACCAATATAATAGAATATAATAGAATGTAAAATGTAAAAAGCTTATCGTGATATAAGTCCCAGGAGTGGTGCTGAAAGTGGGTGGCTGAAAACGTCAATATTCAAAAAAATATATAGGTTGTGAAGATCTTTATCATCTCAATCGAAGTGTTCAAAACAAAAGAGTTCGTAGTGCAGTTGGCAGCTGGTCTTGTAGATGTCTGATCAGGACCCAGTATCTAAAAATGATGCAAGAAAAGACAGCGCCTCATTGTGCAAGTAGGTTTCGTGGGTAAAATCACAGTGGAAGTGAAGACAAGTGAAAATATACTCACAAGGATACTGGCACCCTTGTTGAAAGTGGTGCGAATAGGCAGACTGACGTTTTAACAGCAGTCAGTACGCTGTGCCAGGTAAACGTCCGAGATCCTGAACGATCAGCTGTGGGCTCTCCTCCACAGATCAAGTCCGAATCTTCTATTGTTATGCTGTGTAAAATAACAGCGTGCAGCTGCTCTCCAGGTATAATCCACACTGGTAGCCGATAGTCAGAAAGCCGTCCTCGGCAAAGCCACACTCGGTGGGAAAATCTGCTGGTAATGGAGAAACTTGGCAGGCAAAGGTAAAAAAGCCAAATGAATACAAGGCTTGATATATAAAAAAAGAGTAAAAACACTTTATTTGAAGTGAGCTTTTAACGCGTTTCTCGGCCGCAAGCTCCTGGCCGTTTCATCAGAAAAGGTGTATAATACAAATAGTATGGAAGCACATTTAAAAAGCCTGCCAAGGCTTTGTATTCTATATACTGTTTGCATTGACTTTGTACTCTGTTCATTTGCATGAACTTTTGTTTCCTATCATCTAGCTTGTGATTGGTCGGATATTGACCAATCTATTTTCTTGGCAGGCTTTTTAAATGTGCTTCCATACTATTTGTATTATACACCTTTTCTGATGAAACGGCCAGGAGCTTGCGGCCGAGAAACGCGTTAAAAGCTCACTTCAAATAAAGTGTTTTTACTCTTTTTTTATATATCAAGCCTTGTATTCATTTGGCTTTTTTACCTTTGCCTGCCAAGTTTCTCCATTACCAGCAGATTTTCCCACCGAGTGTGGCTTTGCCGAGGACGGCTTTCTGACTATCGGCTACCAGTGTGGATTATACCTGGAGAGCAGCTGCACGCTGTTATTTTACACAGCATAACAATAGAAGATTCGGACTTGATCTGTGGAGGAGAGCCCACAGCTGATCGTTCAGGATCTCGGACGTTTACCTGGCACAGCGTACTGACTGCTGTTAAAACGTCAGTCTGCCTATTCGCACCACTTTCAACAAGGGTGCCAGTATCCTTGTGAGTATATTTTCACTTGTCTTCACTTCCACTGTGATTTTACCCACGAAACCTACTTGCACAATGAGGCGCTGTCTTTTCTTGCATCACATAAATACATATGTGCTCATGGCAGTGTAATAGTTGTGAATAAAAAGCCAGGGAGTCTCATTCTATTATGGAGAGTAAAAGCAGGAATTTGCCTGGAACCTGAGACCTCATATCTTTAAACCCATAAAACATTTGTGTGCAATATTTTTGAATAATTTTTATTAGATAGTGTTTTTATGAGTGTAACTATACTTTGTAATGTATTTATGATATCTTTTGTGCAACTTTTTTGTTTCAAAAAACAGTTAACCAGAGCTCTGAGGGTACGGTAATCATTCGAACGCAATTGCGTTTACTTTCGAACTCATTATATCAGCAGTAAGCCTGACATGCGGAAACACCCACAATAAACCCCTTATTACTCGCACACAAATGTTCGCGCTCCACTCATAATGTGACCTAAATTGTCAAGTCTGTAGTGCACTGTATACCCCAATTTGTACTCAGCACTGTACAATATTTTGGTGCTTTACACTAGTGGTATCACTAAAATTAAACACAGTTATGAAAAATCCCTAGCATTTTCATAGCAGCCTTTTCTAAATTGTTAGACCACGTCATTTTGCACAAGTAGCTCTAGATAATGTGTGCTTAACACCTGCATAGGGGTTAACACATAGAAAAAGTCCTGCTCAGAAGCTAGAAGCAAGATTTTGTCTATGAGTGTAATGCACCAGAGCAGGGGCTGTCAATCACCCCAGTTGGATTAGTCATGGGTGATGTGTCTGCAGCTTCATAAATGGAGTCCATAATTATCTAAAGTGATTAATACAAACTGCATGTTATAATGAATTAGATCATGTAATGTTTGAATTAGAATGTCCCTATAACTTTGGGTATTACTGTAAAAACTTTAGGAACTAATGTTAAAGTATGATTATAACTATCTGGGATTTATGAATTTCACAAAGGAAAAGAGACACAAAGTGCTAAGATACTGGTGACATTTGCTGCTGCAGAATATTATTTTGAATTTCATTATTACATTGTGAATTCCCTCCTGAATTACTTTCCCACCTTGACAGACGTGTTTTACTTTACTTAAAGTGACACTGTACCCAATTTTTTTCTTTTGTAATTCAGAAAGCGGATGCAATTTTAAGCAACTTTTTAATTTACTCCTATTATCAATTTTTCTTCGTTCTCTTGCTATCATTATTTGAAAAAGAAGGCATCTAAGCTTTTTTTGGTTTCAGTACTCTGGACAGCACTTTTTTATTGGTGAATGAATTTATCTACCAATCAGCAAGGACAACCCAGGTTGTACACCAAAAATGGGCCGGCACCTAAACTTACATTCTTGCATTTCAAATAAAGATACCAAGAGAATGAAGAAAATTTGTTAATAGAAGTAAATTAGAAAGTTGCTTAAAATGTCATGCTCAATCTGAATCACAAAAGAAAATTTTTGGTTAAAGTGTCCCTTTAAGCAGATATTCAACTGTAACCCATTCAACTATAGCAGGAAACATTGGAAATAATGTCTCAATAATAAAAGTCTACTGAAATAAAGATATCACTCATCAATGTAGCTAAACATGATAAGTGTCAGGAAATTGTGGGTTAATTTTTACTAGCATTGCACTAGATTTAACCTACTAATCTTGTCTATAAAACAGACAGCAAATAACCAATATTAAATGCACGTATGGTGAGTAGGCACAAAACACAATATTGACTCTGATAAGAAACAATTTGTTGATTTACTAAATAAATTGATTTGTTTATTTTTAGCCCTTTGCATTATAATTATGGATTCAGCCCACATTACCAGCATGCGTAGCTATGTGGAAAGCAATCTATCTGATGCATTTTCCTAGGCTGATAATTGGCTGCTTTTCACTGTTGCTAGCCTGCCCTCCCAATCTAATCACAGCTGTTTCCAGCAAGAACCATTCAGCCAATGATATCATAGCGCACGTTGCAAGCTTCAAGTGTGTTGCTGTCTGTCAACAGAAATGGGTTCTCACAGTAAGTCACCTCTGATTTTATGTAAAGCAGCTAATCCTATACCGCAGAGACAAGGACGTATTTTCCTGCTCTATGGAATCCGGTCTGCTCATCAATTTATTGATCACTGACAAACTCAGTTTGTTTGTTGTTTTGTTTTCGATGCTCTCATACAAATATTGAATTTTACTTGTATTTTACTTTTATTCCTTTAACACAAGTGAGACAGTTAAATCAGAAGCAATTATAAGGATGATTCATTTGCAAACAAACCATTAAAAAATATATATACAAATAAAATCATCTTATGTAGACTAATACGTATTTTTATAGCCTAGATTCAGGATGACAAGCTGTCACCCCTCCCTGCTAAAAGCTCAGCATATTTTGCTTCCATAATTTTGCTGCAGAGAATAACAATCGCCCTCTCTATTTTTAGACTTCTTTTGCTTTGCTTTTCCACGTCTTGCTTTAGACTATTAATCTCCCATTGATTCCTTATGACTAACAATAAAAGAGCCAAGTACCAATAACCACTGAAAAAAAATCCAGAAAAATACATTCAAAAGCAGTAAGTGTTTAGAAACGGATACCAAATAATTGATGTAACCCTAAATAATACAGAATTGGCACTTAATATATAGGTATCTATTTCCTCATTTCTTAATTGCTTTGCTTGAAATGAGATAAACTGAATTGAAACTAAATTAATTTGGCTTCTTTTGTTTTCATTTGATATGATGAGGTCCCCACTAGAATGGAATATAATACTTGCTTATTATTTTCTTTTTTTTTTTCTTTCACCTTTGTAATTGTTGAAGTGATTTTATGTTATTAAGCATTTGTTATAGTTCTTTATGTCTGTAAATATATATAAATAAAAAGAGAAAACCAAGAAACATATACTAAATTATTAATATAAATGTATCCTTTGTTTTAAATAAAATAAAGGTTTTTATTTTTTTTATTTTATTTTTTTATTCTAGCATACTTTCTCTTCTTTCTCTTCGGGATGTGAAATAAATAATAGGGTAAATTGCTTTACAGAGACAACATACTTTTATGTTTTTTTATGAATAGGAAACAAGATATTTTTCTTTTGCCTGATAGTTTTAAGTTCTATATCATTTTAAATTTAAAGGTCAATGAATGCATTTCAAGCTAATTCTGATACACACATACAAGTAAAACTGCTTCTAGTAAAAGTATCTAGTTTCTAGTAATAGTTTAAAGGAATAAGAAACCCCAAAATATTCTTTCATGCGTTGCAAAGAGCACACCATTTAAAGTAACTTTACAATTTACTTCTATTATAACATTTGCTTCATTCTCTTGGTATCCTTTGCTGAAGGAGCATCATTGCACTCTTGGGAAATAGTTAAACATATCAGGTGAGCCAATGGCAAGAGGCATATATTTACAGCCACCAATCAGCAGCTAGCTCTCAGTAGTGCATTGCTGCATCTGAGTAGCTAGGTATGATTTTCAACAAAGTATATCAGGAAAACAAAGTAAATTAAATAATAGACATAAATTGGAAAGTTGTTTAAAATCACATGTTTTGTCTGAATCAAAAGACAAAATTTGCGGTTTGTAGCTTTAAGTGAGAGCATTTACAATGCACATAGTAAATGTACATAGGCAGCATGCACCCTTAAAGGAACAGTCTAGTCAAAATTAAACTTTCATGATTCCAATAGGACATGCCATTTAAACAATTTTCCAATTTACTTTTATCATCAAATTTGCTTTGTTCTCTTGTGATTTTTAGTTGAAAGCTGAACCTTGGTAGGCTCATATTCTAATTTCTAAGTCCTTGAAGGCCGCCTCTTATCTGAATGCATTTAAAAAAATGTCACAGCTAGACGGCATTAGTTCATGTGTGTCATATAGATAACATTGTGCTCATGCACGTGGAGTAACCTAGGAGTCAGCACTGATTGGCTTAAATGCAAGTCTGTCAAAAGAACTGAAATAAGGGGGCTTTCTCCAGAGGCTTAGAAACAAGGTAATTACAGAGGTAAAATTTGTATTAATATAACCAAGTTGGTTGTACAGAACTGGGGAATGAGTAATAAAGGGATTATCTATCTTTTTAAACAATAAAAATTCTGGAGTAGACTGTCCCTTTTAATCAAACACTACGTCTGCTTAGAGAGCGGGTAGTAACGTGCATTAGTCAGCCTTAAAGGGACAGTCTAGTCAAAATTAAACTTTCATTATTCAGATAGGACATGTAATTTTAATCAACTTTCCAATTTACTTTTATCATCAAATTTGCTTTTTTCTCTTAGTATTCTTAGTTAAAACTAAACCTAGGCAGACTCATATGCTAATTTCTAAACCTTTGAGGGCTGCCTCTTATCACAGGCTTTTTAAACTCCTTTTCAACACAAAGAGACTAAAAGTACACGTGGGCCATATAGATAACACTGTGTACAGGCACAGGGAGTTATTTAAGATTTAGCCCAACACAATGCTAACTGCAAGACAATAGATAATAAACAGTCACAGCCATGTGATCAGGGGGCTGGAAGAAGGTTCCTAGATACAAGGTAATCACAGAGGTAAAAAGTGTATTTATATAACAGTGTTGGTTATGCAAAACTGGGGAATGGGTAATAAAGGGATTATCTATATTTTAATACAATAACAACTCTATGGTAGACTGTCCCTTTAATGCAAACGCACCAGCATAGCATAACAACAGACGCTGTGTTCAATCCATGTTCATGAGGAAAGTGTACAGAAGCTCTGTGCACGTTAAAATCTATCACTGAAACTGCTAACTTTAACTAGAATCATTTTCGAAAATACATGTGTATTGGAGAAATACTTTTAATCAAATTAAATATCTTTATGGGAATTAACATATTGAGTTTTATGTCATTTTACATTGAAACTAATACAGTAGCATTGGGTATGTAACCAAAAAAATAACTGATATATATATATATATATATATATATATATTTACCCCCCCACACACACACACATACATTATATATATATATATATATATATACATACAGTATATACATACATACATACAGTTCCCTCCACTAATATTGGCACCCTTGGTAAATATGAGCAAGGAAGGCTGTGAAAAATTGTCTGATCTTTCGTTAAAAAAAAATACACAAAAATACTTTGCTCTCATGGATATCAAAAAATTGCTAACACAACATAGGTTTATCTAAAAAAAATAAAGATGCTAAATATATATGTGTGGCACAAATATTGGCAACCCTATGAATTTATATGATAAAAATATTTTTAAAGTATATTCCCACTGATATTTTACATTTTTGAGTACACCTGGGTGACTAGGAACAGAAAATTGCTCAAGCAGGACTTCCTGTTTCACAGGGATATAAATATGAGGTAATACATAGACCAAATTCCAAAGTCATTCATCAAATTGGGTAAGACCAAGGAATATAGCTGTGATGTGCGACACAAGCTTGGTTGAGCTTCACAAAATGGGAAGTGGCTATAAGAAAATAGCAAAAGCATTGAAAATGCCCATTTCAACCATCAGAGCAATAATTAAGAAGTTCCAGTCAACTGTAAATGTTATGAATCAACTTGGAAGAGGACGTGTGTCTATATTGTCTCAACGCACTGTGAAGAGGATAGTTTGAGTGGCTAAAATATCTCCAAGGGTCACAGCTGGAGAATTGCAGAAGTTAGTTGTGTCTTAAAGTCTTTGAAAACTACAGTCTGATGTCACCTACATCACCAAAAGTTGTTTGGAAGGGTTTCAACAACAAAAAACATCTACTCTCATCCAAAAACAAACTCAAGCGTCTTTAGTTTGCCAGACACTACTGGAACTTCAAATGGGAACAGGTTCTATGGTTAGATAAAACCAAAATACAGCTTTTTGGCAATAAACCCCAAAGGTGGGTTTAGTGCACACAGAGAGGTAGCCATATGGAAAAAGTACCTCATGCACACAGTTAATTATGGTGGTGGCTCTATAATGTTTTAAGACTGTTTTTCTGCCAGAAGACCTGGACATTTTATCAGGATGTATGGCATCATGGACACTATCAAATATCAACAGATATGAACTTCCCTCAGGACAATGATCCAAAACATACGCCAAAATCAACACAGAAATGGTTTGCTGACCACGAAATCCAGGTCCTGCCATGACCATCCCAGTCCCCTGATTTGAATCCCATAAAAAACCTGTGAGGTGAACTGAAGAGGAGAGTCCATCAGCATCAACCTGTTATCTTGGCAAAGGGAGGTAGCACAAAGTATTGACTAAAAGGGTGCCAATAATTGTGCTACACATATATTTAACAACAAAAAATTTTTTTATAAACCTGTGTTGTGTTTGCAAATGTTTGATATCCATGAGAGCAGAGTATTTCTGTGTATTTTTTTCACAATGTAGTCACCAATCAGCAAGCACTACCCAGGTGTTGAACAAAAAATGGGCCGGCTCCTAAGCTTACATTGATGCCTTTTCAAATAAAGACACAAGGAGAATGAAGAACAATTGAAAATAGGAGTAAATTAGAAAGTTGCTAAAAATTGCATGCTCAGAATCATGAAAGAAAAAAAAATTGTGTTTCATATCCCTTTAAAGGAGATTGTTCCCTTTGCAGTTTGCACTGCAGACTGAATAGGCCAGAGAAAAGAGCACTGCTAGTTTACCATCTGCCTTATCTGTGCACACCTCAGGACTGGAGCAACAAACCACGAGGCAAGTAAAATGGCAGTGGTAGCGTTACGTGCTGTGAAACTATTGTGACGCTTCCTGGTCCTCCCCCCTTGGAGGAGTTATCTCTGCTGCTGTTCAGCTGGACTAGAACATTTGTGTGACTGAAATAACAACATGTTAAGGAATACATTTTGGATTGTTTTTTTAATAAAATATTGCAGCCTCATGTGATTTAGATATTGAATAGTCTAATATCACGATTAATTGCATCATGAGATTAATTGCAGAGCCCTCATTCGAATGACTAATGTAATTTTAGCATAAGAGTGTACCTTTAAGCATTAAAAATCGAACGACAAATAATATTAAAGATACTACACTCTAGAAGCTAATCCCACAGTGGTGAACAGTCCTCCAAAACTGAAAACCAAGTATAGAATAAAAAAATAGGGGCGGTAGGGACAGCGCTGTAAACAGCAGATAGAGATCTCTTTTTACTTAGATAATGTTATCTTAGAGAATGCTGTTTGTGTAATAAATTGTGTGTACAGGATGTAGAATAGAGAAATATAGTGACAATAATAGTTAATACAGTTACAGTTATTACAATTTTAATTAATACAGTATACTAAAAACATATAATTGTAAGGTACAAAAAATCGATAGTGTGGCTGCCGGCATCAAAATAAATAATGTACTAGAGTTGATACAATATTTAACAAAGTTGCGGTATAATACAAACATATATGGGTAACATATGGGACGTAAAATGGAGCAATGGAATGAATACAAATTAAATATATACAATGCGGTACCAGATTAAAAAGTCTTTGCAAAAGGGTAAAAACAGAGTCTGTAAAAGTTGCTCACAAGTGTGACTTAGGAGTGGAGAAAAAGCAGAGCAGTGGAATACACTGGGCTCTGAATGACTTGTATATCCAATTTCGCTGCAATGGGACTGAGAAAAGTGAATGTCCGCTTTAAGGAGTGTGCTCCAAAGGTCCGTTATGAATTATAGCACATTTTGGAGATCCGTATTTCCGTAGAAGCAAAGTGAGGTAGATTAAGGGACAGAAGTCTTTTTGACACGCAGACCCCACTGGTTGTTATAGAGGTATTGGATATACAAGTCATTCAGAGCCCCGTGTATTACACTGCTCTGCTTTTTCTCCATTCCTAAGTCACACTTGTGAGCATCTTTCACGGACTCTGTTTTTATCCTATTGCAAAGACTTTTTAATCAGGTACCGCATTGTATATATTTTCATTTGTATTCATTCCATTGCTCCATTTTACGTCCCATATGTTACCCATATATGTTTGTATTATATCGCAACTTTGTTAAATATTGTATCAACTCTAGTACATTATTTATTTTGATGCCGGCATCCACACTATCGATTTTTTGTACCTAACAATTATATGTTTTTAGTATACTGTATTAATTAAAATTGTAATAACTATAACTGTATTAATTAATATTGTCACTATATTTCTTTATTCAACATCCTATACACACAATTTATTACACAAAAGGGACAGTAAAGTAAAAATTTAACTTTCATGATACAGATAGAGCATGCAATTTTAAACAGCTATCCAATTTGCTTTATTAAAATTTGCTTTGTTCTTTTTTATTGAAGAGTAAAACAATGTAGGCTCATCAGAGCTCAGGGGTGTGCACGTGCCTTTAGTACTATTTGTCAGCAGTGTTTTGCAACATTATTTGTAGCTTTGTTATACAAAGTTGCAAAACACTGCTGTGTACTAAAGACACGTGTACACTCCTGAGCTTTTATGAGACTACCCAGTTTTACTCTTCAATAAAAGATACCAAGAGAACAACGCAAATTTTATAATAGAAGTAAATTGAAAACTTTTTTAAAATGGTATGTTCTGTATGAATCACAAAAGAACATTTTTGGGGTTTTATTGTACTTTTAACATAACTTCAACTGATTGGTATTTTAGTTAGAATATTATCTGGCAATAAAAAATGTGCTTCATTTTGCACTACCAATTTGTTTCAAAATATGCATTTTACGATATAATTTTTCTGTAAGCAAATATCAAACAGCTTTGGCTCAAAGAATTAGTGGCTATTGACTGATAACCACTATAGAGACTTTTAATTATTTCCCTTTACACAAAGCAATCAATGTGTATTGTCAAACCAACAAAAGTAAATGAGAGAATGTAACCATTTTCAGTAAAGACCAAGATGTAAAACACAGTCTTATAGGTTCACCATAAATCTAAAATAATACTAATTATACATTTAAATTATACATTAAGATGTTAAGTCTGTATCTACAGGATGGGTATTGAATGATGCCACCCTGCAATAAATACTGGCTATTTATGGGCGCAACAATTACAGGTGACCAATTGTGCAGTGTGTTCAGGAAAAAGTATGTATAAACTGTATATCAGTCCTTTACTTGGATTGCATTTATTGTAATTGTAAATACAAGAATATTTTTATCTTGTAAGCATGTTTCTATACCCAGTCCTTAAAAAGTGTTTTGTATATTATTGTCAGGCTAATCTTTGCTTTGAATACATAATCGTGCTTAATGTCTCTTTAAAGTCAAGTGATTGTAAAGTTGAATGATTTAAAGCCCAGTATTTAAAAAAGGAAATTTATGCTTACCTGATCAATTTATTTCTTTTACGATATGACGAGTCCACGGATGTCATCCTTACTTATGGGATATCGCCTCCTGGTCAGCAGGAGGAGGCAAAGAGCTCCACAGCAGAACTGTATATATAGCCCCTCCCTTCCCTCCCCCTCCAGTCATTCAACCAAAGTTATGAAGAGAAAGGAAAAGCCAAGGAGCAGAGGTGACTGTAATTCGTTCAGGAGGCTGCTGTCCAGCAGTCTCATATGCAACACGGATGATACTCTTCAGCCAAAAAGAAAGAGAGGTAGCTTTCTGACCCCTACGTTTCCCAAAAAAAACAACGAATAATGAAGATGTTGGACGTAAATCCACACCAATAAAGATATTTACGCCATATCTTATGGTAAATCTTTCTAGTAACAGGCTTGCGTGCCTGAATCAAGGTATCAATGAAGGCATCAGAGAACCCCTGCTTAGATAAAATCAAGTTTTCAATCTCCAAGCAGTCAGCTGCACAGAACTTAGATTCGGATGATGGAAGGGTCCCTGAATGAGAAGGTCCTGCCTCAATGGAAGCTTCCACGGCGGCAGAGAGGACATGTCCACCAGATCGGCATACCAAGTCCTGCGAGGCCATGCAGGAGCGATTAGAATCACCGATGCCCTCTCCTGCTTGATCCGTGCAATCACCCGGGGAAGGAAAGCAAATGGTGGAAACACATAAGCTAGGATGAATGACCAAGGCACTGCCAAGGCATCTAGCAGTTCGGCCTGAGGATCCCTGGACCTGGATCCGTATCTCGGGAGCTTGGCATTCTGACGAGACGCCATCAGATCCAATTCCAGTCTGCCTCACCTGAGAATCAGAGTGGCAAAGACCTCCGGATGGAGTTCCCATTCCCACGGATGAAACGTCTGTCTGCTCAAAAAATCTGCCTCCCAGTTGTCCACCCCTGGGATGTAGATTGCTGACAGATAACAAGAGTGAACCTCCGCCCACCAAATTATCTTGGATACTTCTGTCATCGCTAAAGAACTCCTTGTTTCTCCCTGATGATTGATGTAAGCCACAGTCGTGATATTGTCCGACTGAAATCGGATGAATTTGACCGAAGCCAACTGAGGCCAAGCTTGAAGCGCATTGAATATTGCTCTCAACTCCAGAATATTGATGGGAAGTAGAGACTACGACCGAGTCCACACACCCTGAGCCTCAGGGAATTCCAGACTGCACCCCATCCTAGTAGACTTGCGTCTGTTGTCACTATCACCCATGAGGGTCTGCGGAAGCACGTCCCTTGGGACAGATGATCCTGCGACAACCACCAAAGAAGAGAAACTCTTGTCTCTTGATCCAGATCTATCTGAGGAGACAAATTTGCATAATCTCCATTCCACTGTCTGAGCATGCTCAGTTGTAGAGGCCTGAGATGAAAACGAGCAAACGGAATGATGTCCATCGCCGCCACCATCAATCCAGTTACCTCCATGCACTGAGCCACTGATGGCCGAGGATTGGACTAAAGGGTTCGGCATGTATTCAGAATCTTTAACTTTCTGACTTCCGTCAAGAAGATTTTCATGGATACGGAATCAATTAGGGTTCCCAGGAAAGGAACCCTTGTCTGTGGAATTAGTGAACTCTTTTCTAGATTCACCTTCCACCCATGAGTCCTTAGAAAGGACAGAACCATGTTGGTATGAGACGTTGTCAGTTGAAAAGACGACGCCTGGATTAGAATATCGTCCAGATAAGGCGCCACTGCAATGCCCCGCGGTCTGAGAACCACTAGCAAGGATCCTAGGACCTTTGTGAAGATCCTGGGTGCTGTGGCCAACCCGAAGGGAAGAGCCACGAACTGAAAATGTTTGTCTAGGAAGGCAAACCTTAGAAACTGGTGATGGTCTCTGTGGATAGGGATGTGAAGATATGCATCCTTTAAGTCCACGGTAGTCATATATTGACCCTCCTAGATCAATGGAAGAATTGTCCGAATCGTCTCCATCTTGAAGGATAGGACTCTGAGAAACTTGTTTAGACTCTTGAGATCTAAAATGGGTCTGAACGTTCCCTCTTTTTTGGGAACCACGAAAATATTTGAGTAAAACCCCTGCCCCTGTTCCTGTATTGGAACGGGACGAATTACTCCCATAGTGGAGAGGTCTTTTACACAATGTAAGAACGCCTCTCTTTTTGTCTGGTCTACAGACAATCGTGAAAGAAGAAACCTTCCCCTGGAAGGGAATTTTTGAACTCCAGATGATACCCCTGGGACACGATCTCTAGTGTCCAGGGATCCTGAACATCTCTTGCCCAAGCCTTGGCAAAGAGAGAAAGTCTGCCCCCTACTAGATCCGGTCCCGGATCTGGGGCCGCCCCTTCATGCTGTCTTGGGAGCAGCAGCGGGCTTCTTGGGTTGTTTACCCTTTCTCCAAGCCTGATTGGGTCTCCAGACGGGCTTGGCTTGTGCCAATTTCCCTTCCTGTTTGGCGGAAGAGGAAGAAGGGACTCCCTTGAAATTTCGAAAGGAACGAAAATTACTCTGTCTCCTTTGTTTAGATGTCTTATCCTGAGGGAGGAGGTGACCCTTACCTCCCGTAATGTCAGAAATGATCTCTTTCAATTCAGGCACGAATAGGGTCTTTCCTTTGAAAGGGATAACCAAAAGATTAGATTTAGAAGACACATCCGCAGACCAAGATTTTAACCATAAGGCTCTGCGTGCTAAAATGGAAAATCCTGCATTCTTAGCCGCCAACTTGGCGATTTGAAAAGCGGCATCCATAACAAAGGAATTGGCCAGCTTAAGGGCCTTAATTCTATCCATTATTTCCTCCAAAGGGGTCTCCGTCTTAAGGGACTCCTCTAAGGCGTCAAACCAAAAGGCAGCCGCAGTTGTGACTGGTACAATGCAGGCCGTCGGTTGTAATAGAAACCCTTGATGAACAAATAGCTTTTTCAGAAGACCCTCCAACTTCTTATCCATGGGGTCTTTGAAAGCACAACTATCCTCAATTGGGATAGTCGTACGCTTAGCCAGGGTAGAGATAGCTCCCTCCACCTTAGGAACCGTTTGCCACGAATCCCTGACAGAGGCAGCTATAGGATACATTTTCTTAAAGTTAGGAGAGGGTGAGAACGGGATACCTAGTCTTTCCCATTTCCGTGAAACAATTTCCGAAATTGTCTTAGGAACCGGGAAAACATTCGAATAAGAAGGAATCTCTAAGTATTTTTCCATCTTACACAATTTCTCTGGTGGTACCACAATAGAATCACAGTCGTCCAGAGTCGCTAAAACCTCCCGAAGCAACAGGCGAAGATGTTCAAGCATAAATCTGAAGGACATGACGTCCGTCTAAGGTAACACACTTCCTGAGTCAGAAAGCTCCCCCTCAGACAGAAGCTCCCTACCCCCCAAATCAGATCACTGGGAGGGCATATTGGAGATAGCCAACAAAGCATCAGAAATCGCAGGAACCGCATGGGTTTCTGTCCTGCATCGTTTGCCCTGTAACACAGGCAATTTAGACAAAACCTCTGACATAATATGACATAACTGCAGCCATATCTTGCAAAGTGAAAGAAGTAGACGCTGTAGAAGAGCATGGCGTCGTTTGTGCGGGCGTTAAAGGCTGTGACGCTTGGGAAGAAAACTGCGGCATACCCTGAGTCTTATCAGTCTGAGAATCGTCATTGGAGATATCTTTATTAAAATTGTTAAAGAAAATTTGCTCCTTACATTCTAAAGCCCTTTCAATGCATGTAGGGCACAATGTACCAGTGGATTCCACAATAGCATCCAAACACATAGGACATGTAACGTTTTCAATGTCCTCCATAATAACAGATTTGAAATGCAAGCGTGGTCAAATCACTGTTAAAACAATTTAGCAAAAATCTTTTAGTGAACTGTGTTCTAAATTTTAACTGTTTACACAGAGAACCCAAGTATTAAATTAATTTAGCCTCATTAGGAGTGGCTCAAGTATGCTTTCGTACCCTTATTGGGCCCTGCTAATACCCCAGTCACCTCTCCACAGCTCTGCTGTGGTTCCTACCTGCCTCCATGACCACCACTATCCTCTAACAGCGTGACTAGGACCGTTTGCAATATAAAGACAAGCGGACCTAGTAGCTGCATCAGAACACTGCCTTCAAGTTGTCGGAGCTCGATCTATACGTAACTGCGCTATCAGAGCGCGCAAGGACAAGCCCCGCCCATCGTGGGCGTAAACCACATCAAGCCCGGGAAGAAATAAATAGCGATTTAACGCCATACACCTCAAATCAAATATACAGTGAAACACACCCTCTTACAAGTCCCCAGCGTCAGCCTAAAACCACTGTTAATAAAAAGTTATGCCCGTATATGTACTCGTAATAGCTCAGCACAATAACCTCCCAGCGCTTCCAGCCATTGCAATTGACACTGGACTGTCAGGGAAAATCTAACCAGATGTGGGTTGTCATCTTGTTTCTACTATAAATGACATACCGCCCACTAGTATAGTCAGCCCTATTCAGAGCTTACAAACATTGATCCTGTTCTGTTTTGGATCCTGTTAACATATAATAGGATAGCACAGTCCTCTTCTGAGCTTAAGCTATAAAGCCCCAGAATAAAAAGGAACTGTACCTACCTCCATGCTGAGGAACAGCATGCAATTCCCCACAGTGTCAAGAGATCCACTTCTTCTCCTGAGGTCCTGTGAAGAAAGAAAGGTCTTAGGAAACATTCACTAAGTTCAGGACCAGGCAGCACCAATATGGGAGACGCAGTGAGACTAAAATCTCACAAGTTCCCCTGAGTGGTTCTTCCAGAAGCTGCCCAGCAGTAAAATAGTACGCTTCTGCACCATTTAAAAATAAAAAACACTTGATTGAAGAATCTAAAACTAACACCTCACTTTACCTCACTCCTATCACTAACACAGGCAAAGAGAATGACTGGAGGGGGAGGGAAGGGAGGGGCTATATATACAGCTCTGCTGTGGAGCTCTTTGCCTCCTCCTGCTGACAAGGAGGCGATATCCCATAAGTAAGGATGAAATCCGTGGACTCGTCATATCTTGTAAAAGAAATACTATTAAAAACATGGGCACTTTAAGTCATTAAACTTTACAATTATGCATCTTTTTTAAAATACTTACCTTTTTGTTACTCTAAACACACTGACTCTCCTCCACCCGCATCCCCTTCAGTATTGAGAAGATCGATGACGAATCTGGCTTCCTCCAATCGTTGTGTGCCCCCTTTGGCATCCAGCTTGTGAGGCACACGAAGATTGGAGGAAGCCGGATTGTCATCGATATACTGAAGGAGATGTGGGTGGAGGATCGGCGGTAAGTTTACCGTAACAAAAAGGTAAGTATTTTTAAAAAAAGAAGCATAATTGTAAAGTTTAATGACTTAAAGTGTCCATGTTTTT
Source organism: Bombina bombina (assembly GCF_027579735.1). NCBI lineage: Eukaryota > Metazoa > Chordata > Amphibia > Anura > Bombinatoridae > Bombina > Bombina bombina. Next base: position 689,694,936 of record NC_069502.1, read on the forward strand.
AATAGTATTTTTAGATACTGGGCTTTAAATCATTCAACTTTACAATCACTTTAAAGAGAGAGACAATAAGCTCAATTATGTATTCAAAGCAAAAATTAGCCTGACAATATACAAAACAAAATTTATGCTTACCTGATAAATTATTTTCTTTTGGAATGATGATGGTCCACACTCTTCCATAACATATGGGATATATTTCCTGTCACCAGCGGGAGGTCAAGAACTCATACAAGAGCTTTAAAACTCTCCAACCTCCCATCTCTATCTTAGTTTAAAGAATAGCCGAGTAGAGATAAGGAAGGAAAGGTAGGAAAGACAAAGCAAGGTCTATAGAGGTGTCATCAGAACTGTTGCCCAAAAAAGTCAAACGGGCTGGGTCTGTGGACCATCATCATTCCAATAGAAAATAATTTACTAGATAAGCATAAATTTTCTTTGATAAAATGATGATGGTCCAAAGTCCTCAAGTTCTTATATAGCGGACACTGCGGCCTGAAAGACTTTCCTGCCAAAACCTGCTTGCGATAAACTCTGAAAAAAGTACACCAATAAGACATGGTGCAGCTTTGCAACTCTGCTCCAAAGATCCATAATGTTACATTTGCTTTTGAAGAAAGAGCTGTAAAAAACATAATTTATGCTTACCTGATAAATTTATTTCTCTTGTAGTGTATCCAGTCCACGGATCATCCATTACTTGTGGGATATTCTCCTTCCCAACAGGAAGTTGCAAGAGGATCACCCACAGCAGAGCTGCTATATAGCTCCTCCCCTCACTGCCATATCCAGTCATTCGACCGAAACAAGCCGAGAAAAGGAGAAACCATAGGGTGGAGTGGTGACTGTAGTTTAATTAAAATTTAGACCTACCTGAAAAGGACAGGGCGGGCCGTGGACTGGATACACTACAAGAGAAATAAATTTATCATAAATTATGTTTTCTCTTGTTAAGTGTATCCAGTCCACGGATCATCCATTACTTGTGGGATACCAATACCAAAGCTAAAGTACACGGATGATGGGAGGGACAAGGCAGGAACTTAAACGGAAGGAACCACTGCCTGTAGAACCTTTCTCCCAAAAACAGCCTCCGAAGAAGCAAAAGTATCAAATTTGTAAAATTTGGAAAAAGTATGAAGGGAAGACCAAGTTGCAGCCTTGCAAATCTGTTCAACAGAGGCCTCATTTTTAAAGGCCCAGGTGGAAGCCACAGCTCTAGTAGAATGAGCTGTAATCCTTTCAGGAGGCTGCTGTCCAGCAGTCTCATAGGCTAAACGGATTATACTCCGAAGCCAAAAAGAAAGAGAGGTTGCCGAGGCCTTCTGACCTCTCCTCTGTCCAGAGTAAACAACAAACAGGTTAGATGTTTGGCGAAAATCTTTAGTAGCCTGTAAGTAAAACTTCAAGGCATGGACTACGTCTAGATTATGCAAAAGACGTTCCTTCTTTGAAGAAGGATTAGGACATAATGATGGAACAACAATCTCTTGATTGATATTCTTGTTAGAAACCACCTTAGGTAAAAACCCAGGTTTTGTACGAAGAACAACTTTATCTGAATGAAAGATCAGATAAGGAGAATCACAATGTAAGGCAGATAACTCCGAGACTCTTCGAGCCGAGGAAATAGCCATCAGAAAAAGAACTTTCCATGAAAGAAGTTTGATATCAATAGAATGAAGGGGTTCAAACGGAATCCCTTGAAGAACTTTAAGAACCAAGTTTAAGCTCCATGGAGGAGCAACAGGATTAAACACAGGCTTAATTCTAAATAAAGCCTGACAAAATGCCTGAACGTCTGGAACTTCTGCCAGACGCTTGTGTAAAAGAATAGACAGAGCAGAAATCTGTCCCTTTAAAGAACTAGCTGATAATCCTTTGTCCAAACCCTCTTGGAGGAAGGACAATATCCTAGGAATCCTAACCCTACTCCATGAGTAATTCTTGGATTCACACCAATGAAGATATTTACGCCATATCTTGTGGTAAATTTTCCTGGTGACAGGCTTTCGTGCCTGTATTAAGGTATCAATTACTGACTCGGAGAAGCCACGCTTTGATAGGATCAAGCGTTCAATCTCCATGCAGTCAGTCTCAGAGAAAGTACATTTGGATGATTGAAAGGACCTTGTATTAGAAGGTCTTGTCTCAGAGGCCATGGTGGAAAGGATGACATGTCCACTAGGTCTGCATACCAGGTCCTGCGTGGCCACGCAGGCGCTATCAATATCACTGATGCTCTTTCCTGTTTGATTTTGGCAATCAGACGAGGGAGCAGAGGAAACGGTGGAAACACATAAGCCAGGTTGAAGAACCAAGGCGCTGCTAGAGCATCTATCAGTGCCGCTTCTGGGTCCCTGGACCTGGATCCGTAACAAGGAAGCTTGGCGTTCTGGCGAGACGCCATGAGATCCAATTCTGGTTTGCCCCAACGGAGAACCAATTGAGCAAACACCTCCGGATGGAGTTCCCATTCCCCCGGATGAAAAGTCTGACGACTTAGAAAATCCGCCTCCCAGTTCTCTACACCTGGGATATGGATCGCTGACAGGTGGCAAGAGTGAGTCTCTGCCCAGCGAATTATCTTGGAGACTTCTGACATCGCTAGGGAACTCCTGGTTCCCCCTTGATGGTTGATGTAAGCCACAGTCGTGATGTTGTCCGACTGAAATCTGATGAACCTCAGTGTTGCTAGCTGAGGCCAAGCCAGAAGAGCATTGAATATTGCTCTTAACTCCAGAATATTTATTGGGAGGAGTTTCTCCTCCTGAGTCCATGAACCCTGAGCCTTCAGGGAGTTCCAGACTGCACCCCAACCTAGAAGGCTGGCATCTGTTGTTACAATTGTCCAATCTGGTCTGCGAAAGGTCATACCCTTGGACAGATGGGCCCGAGATAACCACCAGAGAAGAGAATCTCTGGTTTCCTGATCCAGATTTAGTAGAGGGGACAAATCTGTGTAATCCCCATTCCACTGACTGAGCATGCATAATTGCAGCGGTCTGAGATGCAGGCGCGCGAATGGCACTATGTCCATCGCCGCTACCATTAAGCCGATTACTTCCATGCACTGAGCCACCGTGGGGCGCGGAATGGAGTGAAGAACACTAAGCATTTAGAAGTTTTGATAACCTGGACTCCGTCAGGTAAATTTTCATTTCTACAGAATCTATTAGAGTCCCTAGGAAGGAAACCCTCGTGAGAGGAGATAGAGAACTCTTTTCTTCGTTCACTTTCCACCCATGCGACCTCAGGAATGCCAGAACTATCTCTGTATGAGATTTGGCAATTTGAAAGCTTGACGCCTGTATCAGGATATCGTCCAGGTAAGGAGCCACCGCTATGCCTCGCGGTCTTAGGACCGCCAGAAGTGAGCCCAGAACCTTTGTAAAAATTCTTGGGGCTGTAGCCAACCCGAATGGAAGAGCTACAAATTGGTAATGCCTGTCTAGAAAGGCAAACCTCAGGAACTGATGATGATTCTTGTGAATCGGAATGTGAAGGTAGGCATCCTTTAAGTCCACTGTGGTCATGTACTGACTCTCTTGGATCATGGGTAAAATGGTTCGAATAGTTTCCATCTTGAATGACGGAACTCTGAGGAATTTGTTTAGGATCTTTAAATCCAAAATTGGTCTGAAGGTTCCCTCTTTTTTGGGAACCACAAACAGATTTGAATAAAACCCCTGTCCTTGTTCCGTCCGCGGAACTGGATGGATCACTCCCATTACAAGGAGATCTTGTACGCAGCTTAGGAATGCCTCTTTCTTTATCTGGTTTGCAGATAATCTTGAAAGGTGAAATCTCCCTTGTGGAGGAGAAGCTTTGAAGTCCAGAAGATATCCCTGAGATATGATCTCCAAAGCCCAGGGATCCTGAACATCTCTTGCCCACGCCTGGGCGAAGAGAGAGAGTCTGCCCCCTACTAGATCCGTTGTCGGATAGGGGGCCGCTCCTTCATGCTGTCTTAGAGGCAGCAGCAGGCTTTCTGGCCTGCTTGCTCTTGTTCCAGGACTGGTTAGGTTTCCAGGCCTGCTTGGATTGAGCAAAAGTTCCCTCTTGTTTTGAAGCAGAGGAAGTTGATGCTGCACCTGCCTTGAAATTTCGAAAGGCACGAAAATTAGACTGTTTGGCCTTTGATTTGGCCCTGTCCTGAGGAAGGGTATGACCCTTACCTCCAGTAATGTCAGCAATAATTTCTTTCAAACCAGGCCCGAATAAGGTCTGCCCCTTGAAAGGAATGTTGAGTAATTTAGACTTTGAAGTCACATCAGCTGACCAGGATTTGAGCCATAGCGCCCTACGCGCCTGGATGGCGAATCCGGAATTCTTAGCCGTTAGTTTAGTCAAATGAACAATGGCATCAGAAACAAATGAGTTAGCTAGCTTAAGAGTTCTAAGCTTGTCAACAATTTCAGTCAATGGAGCTGTATGGATGGCCTCTTCCAGGGCCTCAAACCAGAATGCCGCCGCAGCAGTGACAGGCGCAATGCATGCAAGGGGCTGTAAAATAAAACCTTGTTGAATAAACATTTTCTTAAGGTAACCCTCTAATTTTTTATCCATTGGATCTGAAAAAGCACAACTGTCCTCAACCGGGATAGTGGTACGCTTTGCTAAAGTAAAAACTGCTCCCTCCACCTTAGGGACAGTCTGCCATAAGTCCCCTGTAGTGGCATCTATTGGAAACATTTTTCTAAATATAGGAGGTGGGGAAAAGGGCACACCGGGCCTATCCCACTCCTTACTAATAATTTCTGTAAGCCTTTTAGGTATTGGAAAAACATCAGTGCTCACCGGCACTGCATAGTATTTATCCAGCCTACACAATTTCTCTGGCACTGCAATTGTGTCACAGTCATTCAGAGCAGCTAATACCTCCCCAAGCAATACACGGAGGTTCTCAAGCTTAAATTTAAAATTAGAAATCTCTGAATCAGGTCTCCCCGATTCAGAGACGTCACCCACAGACTGAAGCTCTCCGTCCTCAGGTTCTGCATATTGTGACGCAGTATCAGACATGGCTCTTACAGCATCTACGCGCTCTGTATCTCGTCTAACCCCAGAGCTATCGCGCTTGCCTCTCAATTCAGGCAATCTGGATAATACCTCTGACAGGGTATTATTCATGATTGCAGCCATGTCCTGCAAAGTAATCGCTATGGGCGTCCCTGATGTACTTTGCGCCATATTAGCGTGCGTCCCTTGAGCGGGAGGCGAAGGGTCTGACACGTGGGGAGAGTTAGTCGGCATAACTTCCCCCTCGACAGACCCCTCTGGTGACAATTCTTTTATAGATAAAGACTGATCTTTACTGTTTACGGTGAAATCAATACAGTTAGTACACATTCTCCTATGGGACTCCACCATGGCTTTTAAACATAATGAACAAGTATCCTCTGTTTCAGACATGTTTGTACAGACTAGCAACGAGACTAGCAAGCTTGGAAAACACTTTAAAGTAAGTTAACAAGCAATATAAAAAACGTTACTGTGCCTTTAAGAGAAACAAATTTTGACAAAATTTGAAATAACAGTGAAAAAAGGCAGTTACACTAACAAAATGTTTACAGTGTATGTAACAAGTCAGCAGAGCATTGCACCCACTTGCAAATGGATGATTAACCCCTTAATAACAAAAACAGAATAATAAATGACAAAAACGTTTTTTAAACACAGTCACAACAACTGCCACAGTCTACTGTGATTGTTACCCTCCTCAAACACGACTTTGAAGCCTTTTGAGCCCTTCAAAGATGTCCTGTATCATGCAGAGGGAAGCTGAATGTCTCTGTCAGTATTTTTAGCTACACAGAAAAGCACTAAAATAGGCCCTTCCCACTCATATTGCAACAGTGGAAAGCTTCAGGAAACTGTTTCTTCTAGGCAAAAATCAAGCCAGCCATGTGGAAAAAAACTAGGCCCCAATAAGTTTTGTCACCAAACATATATAAAAACGATTAACATGCCAGCAAACGTTTTATATTACACTTTTATAAGAGTATGTATCTCTGTTAATAAGCCTGATACCAGTCGCTATCACTGCATTTAAGGCTTATCTTACATTAATCCGGTATCAGCAGCATTTTTCTAGCAAATTCCATCCCTATAAATATATTAACTGCACATACCTTATTGCAGGAAAACCTGCACGCCATTCCCCCTCTGAAGTTACCTCACTCCTCAGAATATGTGAGAATGGCAGTGGATCTTAGTTACTTCTGCTAAGATCATAGAAATCACAGGCAGATTCTTCTTCTAATGCTGCCTGAGATGAAACAGTACACTCCGGTACCATTTAAAAATAACAAACTTTTGATTGAAGTTAAAAAACTAACTATAATACACCACTCTCCTCTTACTACGTCCATCTTTGTTGAGAGTTGCAAGAGAATGACTGGGTATGGCAGTGAGGGGAGGAGCTATATAGCAGCTCTGCTGTGGGTGATCCTCTTGCAACTTCCTGTTGGGAAGGAGAATATCCCACAAGTAATGGATGATCCGTGGACTGGATACACTTAACAAGAGAAAAAAGGTGACCTTTTTACCGTCAAGAAAGTCTTGAATCCGTTTTATGAGTAAAGAGGCGAACGCTACCTTAGTAGCTTCTGCCTCTTATTAGATTTAGTAGAAGAAAAAAAAAAATAGAATTTTGTCTGAAATCTTTTAGTTGCTTGATAATAGAACTTCAAAGCATTTACTACAATCAGATTATGTAATATCCACTAACTAGAGTTAGCAGGATCTGAACACAATGAAGGAACAACCATCTCTTGATTGGTATTTTCGTATACAAGACCAAGAACAAAACTAAGAGAGAGATGGGAGGTGGGAGGGTTTTAAAGCTCTTGTATGGGTTCTTGACGTCCTCCTAGTAGCGGGAAATACATCCCATATGTTATGGAGGACTGTGGACCATCATCATTTTATGAAAGAAATAAATGATTGTAAAATGATAGAGTCAGTCCTTTACAAAAGCTTATCAAATTATTTATCTACATATAACACATATAGCATTGGAAGTCGCTGACCAGATAAGTACAAAAGGAATGCACTTTGGAACCAATTTGTTAGTTTCAACATCATATACAAATATTATTCCAGGAAGGTGATATAAATAATATTTTAGTTCCCTGCGAAGAACATTCTATCTTGAATACAGGAATAAGCTCTCCAGTGACAGTAACATTTCATCTTAGTCAGATACAAGGCTAAGAATAATGTTCATGAATATATGAATTTAAAAAATAGCCAATACAAAATGCTAAACGAAAATTGCAATAGTGAGCATATTTTGTATGAAAACAGTTGTTTCCGATTTACTGTTGACACACATTATTAAAAATACATATCAGCATTACAATGTATATTGTGAGTGCTAAAAATATTGTTAAAAGCATGCCCACACAGGAATATTTCCTAGCTATTGGAACACACAAGAGGCATGTGCAAGCACTTACATGATATATTTGCCAACAGCCCTAATTTTTTCTTGGGATGGTGCCATAGTTTGAGGATCAGTTCCAGCAATATCCAGTTCCCAGTTAGTCTGCCAGATAAACCATTGGCAAGATCTGAATCATTTCACAGAAATGAAGGTGGTATAGTAAAAATACTGTGACGGCTACTTTTTCAGTACTGCTCAAATTCTTCAACAAGATCAAAATCAAATGTTGTACTTAGTGACAGCACACTATTTGCTAGTCATTAAATAAAAGTGGCTCCTAACAGCTGATCATAATCACTAGCCTGGTAAGGAGCTTCTGGCAATTGTCACAAATTCATACTGACAGAGAGGCTAGCTGTACTGACCTTGTTAGGCAGAATCAAACTGATAAACCTCAAGAAAGTTCTCTTCTGTGTAAAGCACAATTAAACTAAAAGAAGCTGATCTCAGGTGATAACTGGGACATAGAACAAGCCACTGAGTTGTTCGTTTTTGGCAGATTGCTTCTTCTTCTGCTTTTTCTGTATGTATTTGTATTATGACCCTGGGGAAAGTCTCCCTAAGGGTGATGGGGTAAACCAGACATGGACTCCTTGTCCAATGTGTTTAGAGCGATGTGGCTGCACCTCAGGATGAGGCTCAAAGGATGCCAAAATGATCATCTGGGGTTGCTATTTACCTTGTTCAGAGGAGAATTGCCTGGTATTTTGGGACTGAACTGACCTTGGTAGGTGTTATCATATGGACATACTTCAGAAAAATGTTCCTCTGTGTAAAGCATAATTAGGCTAAAAGAAGTTACTTTCAGGTAGCTGGGCAATACTAGAACAAGCCACTGAGCTGTTCTTTGTTCCTAGCAGATTACTTCATTTTCTGTATGTATGTGTATTATGACCTTTGGTAAAGTCTCCCTAAGGGTGATGGGGGAAACCAGACATAGACTCCTTGCCGATGTGCTTAGAGAGATATAGCTACAGCTCACTGACAAGGCCCAAAGGAGGTTGAAACAATCATCTGGGGTTGCAAATTTTCCTTGTTCAGAGGAGAATCAATTTAAATTTTGGGGCTGGACTGACCTTGTTATATGGGACCAGACTGATATACTTCAGGAAAGTTATTGTCTGTGTAAAGCACAATTGGGCGAACAGAAGCTACTCCCAGGTGGTAATTGGGCCATAGAATAAGACACTAAGCTGTTGGTCCTTCCTGGCAGATTGCTTCTATTTCTGTATGTAATTGTCAAAAAACTGACAAAGGTATCTAAATCGATTAAGTACCAGTGGCACTACCCTGTAATAAAAATAATAAAATAAAATACATGCAACCTTCACAACTGACCTAAGCACTACCCCCATTGCAATTATCCATATTTCCATCTTGCTAACTCAGCCTCAATAAACCCTAACATCATCCTTGGTCCAATTTTTACACTAAACACAATCTCCCAAAACACATCTATTACTTAACACAGAAGGAGCTACCCTGCACAATTTTCACCATTATTCTGAAGTTATTATGGTGTTTCCTCCTATTAAAAAAAAAAGCATGATAAGTTAAAAGATAACACAGATGAGCCCACCCAGCCTCACAATTCATCTACAAAGGACCTATATTAACCCATAAGTGTCCAAAGGAATATTACAATGTTTTAAGCCACAGCTTGATTAAGGGTTGAGCTGCGGAACCTGATGAAATAAATAATAAAGGTCCTTTGTAGATTAATTTTGAGGCTGGATTGGCTCATGTGTATATTCAATTTAGGATTAGCATACCCTTTCCATGACCATACTGAGATGTTGAAGTTGGTACAGTTTCCAATGCTTAAAAAAAAAAAAAAAAAAGCATTCCTCCTCTATTCTGATGCATGTCCCCTATGGCCTTCATTCCAGCTATATCTCCAAATTAGACTGCAGGTCAGATCCATGATCCCATCTGCTCATTAATGTGAGCTTTATGCCCAAACAAGGTAAGATATATTACCCATACAGCCCTCTTATACCAGCAGTGATGTGCAGTCACTAGAGGCAGGTGAGGCAGTGCTTCACCTCTCATATGGGCAAAAATATATTTTTTTTTATTGGCTTTAAAAAAAAAAATTATTTTTTTTCCCCAGCATTTTTTTTTCTCACAGCTATATGTTGTGCAATGAAGAGGCACAAGCAGGTCTGCCCACCATTACACAACATTCTGCGCCACCTACTGGATGCAAGTGGTTAAGATCATTGCATGGCCCATTAACTGCTTATTTGAGGCAGTCCTATTTGGGCTGAACCAATCCAGCGAGAGGCATTAGTAAGTGGAACATAGGGTTGGGGCTGGATGTTAAATCATATAAAACAAAACAAAAAACGGAAAAAAAACAACTTTCATATATTTTGTTGCTGTCCTGTGAACCTGCTAGCTTTGCTAAAGTGAAAAAGAGAGTTCTGTTCTTCCCCTCTAAGTGCAGTGGAATGTGCCACTGTCACTTCCTGAATCCTTCCAGAGCAGGAGAGAGGCACAGAGAGCAGTGTTTCACCCACATCTTATTGAAGTAAGATTTTACTAAAAAGGGATTCTGTTAGTGAAAATGATAATTTAATGAATGTGGTTTAGTGTTTTTTTTACTCTTTTACAGCAGGGTCGTTTTTGTATTTTGTTTACTCAAACTTTACACCCACTAACTTAGCAGCTTGCCTCTGTACTAATGTATAGTCTTACTTTCTGAACTCTCTGTAGCTCTGCTGTTTTATTACTTTAAAATGCAGTGGTCCCCCCCCCCCCCCTTGTGTGTGTGTGTGTGTGTGTGTGTGTCTCTCTCTCTATCTATCTATCCATCTCTCTCCTTATGTGTTGTTCTCCCCATGGTCTCTTTCTCTCTCTGTCTCTCTTCCTCCCCCTCTGACTCTCTCATCCCTTATGTAATGAAAGAATCTATAAGCATAATTTACAGCATTAAAGGGCCACTAAACCCAAAATCTTTCTTTCATGATTCAGATAAAGAATAGAAATTTAAACAGCATTACAATTTACTTCCATTATTTATTTTGCTTCATTTTTTAAATATCCTTAGTTGAAGAAAAAGCAATGCACATGGTGAGCCAATCACACGAGGCTTCTATGTGCAGCAACCAATCAGCAGCTAGTGAGCATATCTAGATATGCTTTTCATCAAAGAATATCAAGAGAATACAACAAATTAGATAATATAAGTAAATTAGAAAGATGTTTAAAATGGCATTCTCTTTATAAATCATAAAAGAAAAAATGTGGGTGGCATGTCCCTTTAAAGTAAAAAGTATGTTTTAAACATATTTTAATGGGCATGGATTTCTAGATCTCATAATCAGAGCAAGCATTGTGTTATCTGGCAAGAGTTTCTGTTACAATCCTTTTAGACTAAAATCAGATGTTTACTAAGTTGACCAGTTTTCCAAGACACCATTTAAAGGGACATGAAACCCATATGAAACCCATATGCAAATTTAAATAACTTTCCAATTTACATCTAATATCTAATTGTCTTCATTCTTTTGATGTCCTTTGTTGAAAATCATATCTAAATATGCTCAGTAGCTGCTGATTGGTGGCTGCACATAGATACCTCATGTGATTGGCTCACCCATGTGCATTGCTATTTCTTCAACAAAGGATATCTAAAGAATGAAGGCGTATCCTAGCCACTGCCTCACCAGTCTCTGACGTCACTGCACGTCACTGTATACCAGGTAGATTTGGCTTTATATTTGTGGCTCAAGTAGCATACTTTATGCCAGTAGAATGGTCCCTCTAGCTACTTACCATCAGTTGTGTGGTTCTGCTGACTGCAGTACCAGTCATTTGGGCATGGAGTTAGAGATATACAACACAACTAGCTATCACACTGCCTGGCTGCCTGGATGTTCATGTATAAAACGGAGCCACAACCGAGGAACAATGTTTCTCATAGGCAATGCCTAAGGTCACATGATGCGAGCAACCCTTCTGCTGACATTTTTTTTAGACAGTCCTATACTGTTATGGCTTGACATGTCCACCTGCTCTTGTGGGATTGGGTGCTTGCTCCCCACACTTTGAAACAATATATCTCCATTGTTCCTAATTTATGTCCAACAACACAAAGCTAAATATATCCTGTGTCTATTTCCCCAACCCCAAGAATAGTATTTCCAAGAAATACAAAGCAGTTTCATCTGATAAGCTCTGTAGTCTGTAAAATCCACAATTATATTTTATAAATTACAGATTCATAGATTACAAAATGTTAGTAAAAATGTTCCTGTATTTTACAGATCAAGGCAATTCTTATGCTACATTGTAAAAGGTGATAAATATTAGAAAAAAAATGCAATGAAGCAACACTCCTTTCCTATACAAAATGCGACAACATAATTTCTACAAATAAATATATTTATATATTGTATTGGGTCTTAATGTGTTTTTGTTTTCTATGATACTTACTGTATATTTATTTCACAGTTTACTAAAGTTTACAATACAATCATTGTAAAACAATTCGGAAACACATTTTACATGCCATGAGAAAATCTAAATTCTGTGTTCAATTGCTGAATTGTAAAGTGTTATGCATTATTCTTGTAATACTTTTTATTGCATTAACAATTATATACAGTTACAAAACACTTTGTCCAAACTGTTTGGGCCCGGAAAAGGTTTGGATTTTGGAATATTTTTATATTTGCATCTGTAAAATGGGACAGTTTGGATGGAACGAAGTGCAAACAACAATCTCGTAATTTAGGCCAGGTCTCGACAAACCCAGGAGCCAGTGAGCTACTGGCTCCTAGAATTCTCCTTATAGCTATATACAAATACCACAGATTTCTTGACCCCTGATTTAGGCAATATTTACATGTCATAATACTGCTTATAAAAAAACAACTTAAAGGTAATTTTAGATCATTTTTATTACTTCTTGAATACATAGTACCCTCAGAAATATAGCACAGCACTGTAATCATTAAGGTAATATTGGTTGTTTTGAATAAATATAGGATATTATTTGCATTTTACAACACAAAAACCAAAACCAAACGACATAGACAGAGAAGATTGTGACTTACAATTGGTAAAAATAGTAATTTTTGATAAATATAGTTTAAAAAAAATTAATTAAAAAGTTTGGATTTCAGAATAAGTTTGAATTTTTTGAATTCCGGATTTGGGGATTTGTATCTGTATATGTTTTAAAGGGACAGTCTAGTCAAAATTAAACTTTCATGATTCAGATAGGGCATGTAATTTTAAACAACTTTCCTATTTACTTTTATCATTAAATTTGCTTTGTTCTCTTGGTATTCTTAGTTGAAAGCTAAACCTAGGTAGGCTCATATGCTAATTTCTAAACCCTTGAAGGCCACCTCTTATATGAATACATTTGACAGTTTTTCACAGCTAGAGGGTGTTCATGTGTGTCATATAGATAACACTGTGCATTGGAGTTACTTATGGGAGGGCACTGATTGAATAAAATGCAAGTCAAAAGAACTGAAATAAGGGGGCAGTCTGTATAGGCTTAGATACAAGGTAATCATTGAGGTAAAAAGTATATTAATATTACCATGTTGGTTATGCAAAACTGGGGAATGGGTAATAAATGGATTATCTATCTTTTTAAACAATAACAATTCTGAAGTAGACTGTCCCTTTATGGCAGTTATGCATGAATATAATTTTATTGCAAGACATATGAAATATGAAGCTGCTCAAAGAGAATAGATGGCAGAAACATAGAAAGACATTATGATAGAAGAGGGTGTTGCAATAGCTTTTCATTGTTTATTTTGCCCCCTTTTCATGCACTTTGGCTCTAAAAGCAATTTCTAATACTCATAACTTAAAATGTACCTGCAGACTTCTCAAGGCTAACTCTTTTATATATCTGTCGCTAACAGGCTTTAACGTATAACAAATGCAAATAAATGCATTTTATACTAACTTTATGACCGTGGCTAACCTGGTATTCTGCTGACTAAAACCCAGATTGGCTCTTCCAAATAAGGCAAATGTTGGGTGGAGTTTGGCAACTGGAAAAAAAGAAGTTTACTGATGACAAAAAAACAATGAAGCAATATTTGAATAGAAAAGGCAGAATTCTGTGATAGGGTATTTCATGAGTTTGATATAAATAGATGATAGATAGAGATGACCCTGTTTAACAGAAAACTTGCACTCCAGTGGGCATACGGAAATGGAAATGTGATGGAGGTGTGGTAGCTAACATGTATGAGACATGTATTTATGGGTGTGATAGGTGAAGCTGGGAGCAGACAGGAGTGTGTGTTAGGGTTTGGAGAAATGCCACCAACTACTAACATATTATGAAAAGTGACAAACGAGAGCTTGTATATTGTTGTTATGGAAGGAAAATAGCAATAAAGTTACATTTAAAAAAAAAAAGATGTTACGGATAAAACTGCCAGTGTGTTTTATCTTTTTGCAAGTTGAGCTTGTCATTTGTGCGAGTCTTATTTAAGAGGCATAATTGGAAAAGATTACACTTATATAAATTGAAATTATAAGTGTAAAATGAAGTTACGAAATCTTGCTATCTAAATACCTCTGTATTCTCATTTTAATGCCACACATGGATATATGTCTATTGATATGTCATTTTCCTTGTTGTTAAATGTGACTATCTTGCAGACAAAAGAAATGCACATGATATGTAAATTAAAAAAAAAATGCTTTTCTACTTACAGCAATTTCTCTACAGGCTGACATAGATATTCCGGTGCCTTCAATTTGCTTTAGTGCATATTCTTTTTCATCCTTTCTGAAGAACAGACAAAAAAAAAAGGAAAGAAAACAATTAATGATCTTGTCAAAAAAGGTCAGTTTAGAAGAAACAATATGTAAAACATATATGTATATGTGTATTTTTATATATATATATATATATATATATATATATATATATATATATATATATGCCACATCAACCGAAAAGCACTCTCAGGACTTGTCAATGATAGGTCAAAAACCAGTGTTTATTGACGTTTTGGGGTTCACACAGACCACTTCATTAGAATAAAAAACATTCAAATTAATAAAACAATACAAACCACCTGTGTCAAATAATCCAGTTCCTGTGTAATTCAGTGGAACGCACGCCATGTGTTCCACTGAGACCGGAAGTCACCTCACTTCCGGTTGTGAAATAACATATCATAACATGATCGAGTTCAAGAAAAATACAACGCAAATTTTTTTGCCATGCTTATTTATTTAGTTAATCATAGTGCTTCATACTCAATTTAAACTGTGTAGAGAGAAGCTAACCTTAGTGTTAAGCCAAACAATCTCAAAGTCTGTGAAATTGTGCATGGAATGCATGTGTGCTTTTCAGTAAACCGTAAGTCTCTCAACTTCCGGTTTTACGAAGCTTGTGTGAAAGTAAAAAAATGTAAAGAGATATAAAACGTAAAAAGAAACTTGTGTTGTTCATTGGATTAGACTAGTACCTCAATTAGAGGACACCTATATGTTTTAGGGTGATGGTACAAGTCACCTAACAAATGGAAGATTCGTAGCACCGGAAGTCACCTCCCCTTCGGTCACTCCCACAATTGATATTAATCAATCCTACAGCTCTTAGGATTACATGGGAGTTGATACTTAATATCATATATATATAAATATATATATATATTATATATATATATATATATATATATATATATATATATATATATATATATATATATATATAAATATATATATATATATATATATATATATACACACATGCATATACATGCATATACTGAGATTTAGTTTTAGTGGCCAAAACCAGAATATCATAAACAAATAATCACAAACACCAGATAAGCAGTACCAGTTACAATAATTAATATATAAGATTAAAAGACTGGAACACTCCACACAATAAACACATCTATAATCTTCAACATTTCATGCAATGATTGATGATATATCGGTCATATGCTTGGCCTGCTAACTCACCAAGCTGGTGTCACAGTAGGTATGGCTCTAGCACTGGACCCACAGCAGACATTCTGGATCCTCAATGTGGGGTATGATACAAAGTGTGCAAGGGAAACGGTATAAAGGAACTGCAGGCAACTTGCATGTGCATTTTCAGGGGGAAAAACAAAATTTATGGTTACCTGATAAATTTCTTTCTCTTGCGACGTATTGAGTCCACGGATTCATCCAATACTTGTGGGATATTCTCCTTCCCAACAGGAAGTGGCAAAGAGAGCACCCATAGCAGAGCTGTCTATATAGCTCCTCCCCTAACTCCACCCCCCAGTCATTCGACCGAAGGCTAGGAAGAAAAAGGAGAAACTATAGGGTGCAGAGGTGACTTAAGTTTTTAATAAAAAATACTACCTGTCTTAAATAGACAGGGCGGGCCGTGGACTCGATACATCGCAAGAGAAAGAAATTTATCAGGTAAGCATACATTTTGTTTTCTCTTGCAAGATGTATCGAGTCCACGGATTCATCCAATACTTGTGGGATACCAATACCAAAGCTTTAGGACACGGATGAAGGGAGGGACAAGACAGGTACCTAAACGGAAGGCACCACTGCTTGTAGCACCTTTCTCCCAAAAATAGCCTCCGAAGAAGCAAAAATTTGGAAAAAGTATGAAGCGAAGACCAAGTCGCCGCCTTACAAATCTGTTCAACAGAAGCCTCATTTTTAAAAGCCCATGTGGAAGCCACCGCTCTAGTAGAGTGAGCTGTAATCCTTTCAGGAGGCTGCTGGCCAGCAGTCTCATAAGCCAAACGGATGATGCTTTTCAGCAAAAAAGAAAGAGAGGTTGCCGTAGCCTTTTGACCTCTGCGCTTTCCAGAATAGACAACAAACAATGAAGATGTTTGATGGAAATCTTTAGTCGCTTGTAAGTAGAACTTTAAAGCACGAACCACATCTAGGTTGTGCAGCAGACGTTCCTTCTTGGAAGAAGGATTAGGACACAAGAGAAGGAACAACAATTTCCCTATTGATATTCCTATTAGAAACAACCTTAGGAAGAAATCCAGGTTTGGTACGCAAAACCACCTTATCCGCATAGAAAACAAGATAAGGGGAGTCACACTGTAAAGCAGATAACTCAGAAACTCTTCGAGCCGAAGAGATAGCTACTAAAAACAGAACTTTCCAAGATAATAGTTTAATATCTATGGAATGCATAGGTTCAAACGGAACCCCTTGAAGAACTTTAAGAACCAAATTTAAACTCCATGGTGGAACAACAGGTTTAAACACTTGAACGTCTGGAACATCCGCCAGACGCTTGTGTAAAAGGATAGACAAAGCAGATATTTGTCCCTTTAAGGAACTAGCTGATAATCCCTTCTCCAATCCTTCTTGGAGAAAAGATAATAGCCTAGGAATCCTGATCTTACTCCATGAGTAACCCTTGGAATCACACCAGAAAAGATATTTACGCCATATCTTATGATAGATTTTTCTGGTGACAGGCTTTCGAGCCTGAATCAAGGTATCAATGACCGATTCAGAGAAAGCACGCTTTGCTAAAATCAAGCGTTCAATCTCCAAGCAGTCAGACGCAGAGAAAGTAGGTTTGGATGCTTGAATGGACCTTGAATCAGAAGGTGCTGTCTCAATGGCAGAGTCCATGGTGGGACGGATGACAGGTCCACCAGGTCTGCATACCCAAGTCCTGCATGGCCATGTAGGTGCTATCAGAATCACTGAAGCTCTCTCCTGCTTGATTCTGGCAATCAGACGAGGAAGGAGAGGGAAAGGTGGAAACACATAAGCCAGGTTGAAGGACCAGGGTACTGCTAGAGCATCTATCAGTACTGCCTGGGGATCCCTTGACCTGGACCCGTTACAAGGAAGTTTGGCGTTCTGATGTGACGCCATCAGATCCAATTCTGGTGTGCCCCATAGTCGAATCAGTTGTGCAAACACCTCCGGATGGAGTTCCCACTCCCCCGGATGAAAAGTCTATCGACTTAGGAAATCCGCCTCCCAGTTGTCTACTCCTGGGATATGGATTGCTAAAAGATGGCAAGAGTGAGTCTCTGCCCACCGGATTATTTTGGAAACCTCTATCATCGCTAGAGAACTCCTTGTTCCCCCTTGATGATTGATATAAGCTACAGTCGTGATGTTGTCCGACTGAAATCTGATGAATTTGGCCACAGCCAGTTGAGGCCACGCCTGAACGCATTGACTATCGCTCTCAGTTCCAGAATGTTTATCGGAGGAGAGTCTCCTCCTGAGACCATAACCCCTGAGCTTTCAGGGAGTTCCAGACTGCACCCCAGCCCAGCAGGCTGGCATCTGTCGTAACTATGATCCACTCTGGTCTGCGGAAACACATTCCCCGAGACAGGTGAACCTGTGATAACTACCAGAGAAGAGAATCTCTGGTCTCCTGATCCAGATCTATCTGAGGAGATAAATCTGCATAATCCCCATTCAACTGTTCGAGCATGAATAGTTGCAGTGGTCTAAGGTGTAAGCGAGCAAATGGAACTCCATTCCCGCAACCATAAGTCCGATTAACTCCATACACTGAGCCACTGACGGCAGTGGAATGGAATGAAGAGCTCGGCAGGTGTTTATGAGTTTTAATTTCCTGACCTCCGTCAGAAATATTTTCATCTCTACCGAGTCTATCAGAGTTCCTAGGAAGAAAACTCTTGTGAGAGGGAAGAGAGAACTCTTTTTTATGTTCACCTTCCACCCATGAGACCTTAGAAAAGCCAACACGATGTCTGTGTGAGACTTGGCTAGTTGGAAAGTTGACGCCTGAATTAAGATGTCGTCTAGATAAGGCACCACTGCTATGCCCCGCGGTCTTAGAACCGCCAGAAGGGACCCTAGCACTTTTGTGAAAATTCTGGGAGCCGTGGCCAACCCGAAGGGAAGGGCCACAAACTGGTAATGTCTGTCCAAAAAGGCGAACCTGAGGAATCGGTGATGATCTCTGTGGATAGGGATATGCAGATACGCATCCTTTAGGTCCACGGTGGTCATATATTGACCCTCCTGGATCAGTGGCAGAATAGTCCGGATAGTCTCCATCTTGAAAGACGGGACTCTGAGGAATTTGTTTAGGATCATGAGATCCAAGATTGGTCTGAAAGTTCCTTCTTTTTTGGGAACCACAAACAGGTTGGAGTAAAATCCTTGCCCCTGTTCCGTTCTTGGAACCGGATGAATCACTCCCATGGTATGTAGGTCTTCTACACAGTGTAAGAACGCCTCTCTTTTTGTCTGGTTTGCAGACAATTGTGAAATGTGAAATCTCCCCCTTGGGGGGGAGTCTTTGAAGTCCAGAAGATATCTCTGGGACACAATTTCTAAAGCCCAGGAATCGTGAACATCTCTTGCCCAAGCCTGAGCGAAGAGAGAGAGTCTGCCCCCTACTAGATCTGGTCCCGGATCGGAGGCTACCCCTTCATGCTGTCTTGGAGGCAGCTGCAGGCTTCTTGGCCTGTTTACCCTTGTTCCAAGCCTGGTTAGGTCTCCAGACTGACTTGGATTGAGCAAAATTCCCCTCTTGCTTTGCAGCAGGGGAAGCTGAAGCGGGACCACTCTTGAAGTTTCGAAAGGAACGAAAATTATTTTGTTTGGTCTTTATTTTATTTGTTTTATCCTGAGGGAGGGTATGGCCCTTCCCTCCAGTGATGTCTCAAATAATTTCTTTCAGTTCTGGCCCGAATAGGGTCTTACCTTTGAAAGGGATGGTCAAAAGCTTTGATTTTGATGACACATCAGCTGACCAGGAGTTAAGCCATAACGCTCTCCGCGCTAAAATGGCAAAACCTGAATTTCTTGCCGCTAATTTAGCCAGTTGAAAAGCGGCATCTGTAATGACAGAATTAGGCAGCTTAAGAGCCTTAATTCTATTCATAATATCATATAATGAGGTCTCTCTCTGGAGAGCCTCTTCTAGAGCCTCGAACCAAAAAGCAGCTGCAGTAGTTACAGGAACAATGAATGCAATAGGTTGGAGAAGAAAACCTTGATGAACAAAAATTTTCTTTAGGAGACCCTCTAATTGTTTTATCCATAGGATCTTTGAAAGCACAACTGTCTTCAATAGGTATAGTTGTACGCTTAGCTAGTGTAGAAATAGCTCCCTCCACCTTAGGGACCGTCTGCCACGAGTCCTGCATGGTGTCAGATATGGGAAACATTTTCTTAAAAGTAGGAGGGGGAGCGAACGGTATACCTGGTCTATCCCACTCCTTAGAAACAATATCTGCGATCCTCTTAGGGACCGGAAAGACATCAGTGTAAACAGGGACCTCTAAGTATTTGTCCATTTTACACAACTTCTCTGGAACCACAATAGGGTCACAATCATCCAGAGTTGCCAATACCTCCCTGAGCAACAAGCGGAGGTGTTCTAGCTTGAATTTAAAGGCCGTCATATCAGAGTCTGTCTGAGGGAGCGTCTTACCTGAATCAGAAATCTCTCCCTCAGAAAGCAAATCCCTCATCCCTACCTCAGAACATTGTGAGGGAATATCAGATACGGCTACTAAAGCGTCAGAAAGCTCAGCATTTGTTCTTAACCCAGAGCTATCACGCTTCCCTTGCAACCCAGGCAGTTTAGATAAAACCTCTGTGAGGGTAGAATTCATAACTGCTGCCATGTCTTCTAAGGTAAATGAATTAGACGCACTAGATGTACTTGGCGTCACTTGTGCGGGCGTTACTGGTTGTGACACTTGGGGAGAACTAGATGGCATAACCTCATTTCTTTCTGTCTGAGAATGCTCTAGCGCTACATTTTTAAGTGCTACAATATGCTCTTTAAAATTTATAGACATATCAGTACAAGTGGGACACAATCTAAGAGGGGGTTCCACAATGGCTTCTAAACATATTGAACAAGGAGTTTCCTTGATGTCAGACATGTTTAACAGGCTAGCAATGAGACAAGCAAGCTTGGAAAACACTTTATTCAATGTAAAACAACAATTTCAAAAAAACAGTACTGTGCCTCTAAGAGAAAAAAACATGTACACGTTCTGCAAAACTGCTTAGAAATGTCACAAATCTTTCAATTTTTTTAAAGTATAAGTAGTAAGCCTTAGTAAGGTTGTACCACTAGAAAAGAATGAAATTAACCCCTTAATAACCAAACCGGATTGACAAGAGCCAAAAAAAACGAAAATAAACAGTCAGCACCTTGCCACAGCTCTGCTGTGGAGCCTACCTGCCCTTAGGGGTTGAATTTGAGGGAATAAAGCTTCGTTTTGGCCCCAAAACCGCTTCAGGACCCTCCTGTGTTGCAGCTTGCTGTCCAGAGATAAAAACAACTGCGCATCTAAGGCGCGAAATTAGGCCCCACCCACCTCATACACGATGTCTGTTGGGCCTTAAAGCAACACCTCAAGTGTTAAAAACAGCCATGTGGGATGTAAATCACAAAATAAGCCAAATGAGCCCTCTAAATAAAAAGTCCCAAAAACGTTTTACCAAGCTTATCAAAAAACGTTTGCTTTATTATATAAGTGTCAACCAGCAGAGTAACTTAGCCCTTATGCAAGCTTGTAATACTACCATAAGTGTTTGATTACAGCTTATCCTTCCCCTCATGGGGATGTCAGCCCTTTACTTGAAATATCACAGTCTTTCTAGAAAAAAATGACTGAACATACCTCTGTGCAGCATAGCCTGCAAAACCGTTCCTCAACTGAAGTTTCCTGTACTCCTCAGCCTCTGTGGGAACAGCAATGGATCTTAGTTACAAATGCTAAGATCATCATCCTCCAGGCAGAAATCTTCATCTTTTTTCTGCTTGAGAGTAAATAGTACACACCGGTACCATTTAAAATAACAAACTCTTGCTTGAAGAAAATAAAACTAATATTTTGTCACCACAATCACTTTACCCTTCCTTATTGCTTAGAGCCGGCAAAGAGAATGACTGGGGGGTGGAGTTAGGGGAGGAGCTATATAGACAGCTGTGCTGTGGGTGCTCTCTTTGCCGCTTCCTGTTGGGAAGGAGAATATCCCACAAGTATTGGATGAATCCATGGACTCGATACATCTTGCAAGAGAAAGATGGATTCTTCAAGTCAAGTACATACAGAGGGGGGGGCGTGAGCCAAGAGGTATGATTTCAGGGGTCCTTACAGGCTGAAAGGGATACTAAACCCATTTTTTCTTCTTTCGTGATTCAGATAGAGCATGCAATTTTAAGCAACTTTCTAATTAACTCATATTTTAAAATGTTCTTAGTTCTCTTGCTATCGTTATTTGAAAATCAGTAATGCAAAGCTTGGGAGCTGGCCCATTTTTGGTTCAGCACCTGGGTAGCTCTTGCTGATTGGTGGCTAAATGTAGCCACCAATAAGCAAGCACTATCCAGGATGCTGAACTTAAATTGGGTCGGCTCCTAGGTTTTACATACCTGCTTTTAAAATAAAGATAGCAAGAGAACGAAGAAAAAATGATAATAGGAGTAAATTAGAAAGTAACTTAAAATTGCATGCTCCATCTGAATCACGAAAGAAAAAAATTGGGTTTAGTATCCCTTGAAGGAAGCACAGTTGTATATCATCATTTTTGTGCTCTGCAGAATAACCAAAAAACACAGTGCACAAACAATAACCTAAGATACTCTAAACCTTTGTGTTTGGAGGTTGTCCTTTATTGCTTGTCTGCATAGGTTTTAGCTCATTTTAATACTTTTAAAAGTTGCTACCAGCGCATTGGAATAAGCATATTATTCACCCCACATAGCTGTAATGGGGAGGAATAATGTCTCTGTCACAGAGATGATATAGTAAGCATTACATGGTGAGTCACTTAAGTGCCTAAAAGTACAACGTTAAATATTAAAAAATATGGTTGTGTTCACATCTGAAACAAGGGCACAGCAATGTTAAAATGAATGCTAGAATCCAAGCATAGAATAAGAAAAATAAATACAAAAAAAACAAAACAAATCAGCAGACAATCAATAAATGTGTATTTGCTTTTTTTATAGCTAAACAGAATGAAACAAATGTTCATGTCTACTAGATATTGACATCAGGAATTATAAAAAATTTGGCAGATAAAGAGATTTGCTTCATTATATTTATATTAAAGGGACATAATACTCATATGCTAAATCACTTGAAACTGATGCAGTATAACTGTAAAAAGCTGACAGGAAAATATCACCTGAGCATCTCTATGTAAAAAAGGAAGATATTTTACCTCACAACTTCCTCATCTCAGTAGAGTAAGTTCTGTGTAAAAAGTTATACTCAGCTGCTGCCCAGCTGCAGGTAAAAAAAAAAGAAGAAATGAACAGCAGCCAATCAGCATCAACAGTGCTGAGGTCATGAACTCTTTTACTGTGATCTCATGAGATTTCATAGTAAACTTCCTTAAACTGAATAGGGAAATAACATGAGAGTGCACGTCACTCCCTTAGCTGTCCCGGGACAGACATACTGATTTGCTGCTTAGAAGTCCTTTACAATGGGATGTGGCTACTGAGGAACTTTTGAGGTAAAATATCTTTCTTTTTTACATAGAGATGTTCAGGTGATATTTTCTAGTCAGCTTTTTACAGCATGGGTATCATGGCCCTTTAAAGGGCCACTGTAAGTAAATATTTTCTATGCCTGTTACTAACTAACTACCCCAAATACGCTTTTTATCAATAGCATTTCATTAACCTATCTCTACCGTATATCAGAAATCTTGTCTGCAAATGTAATTGTTTTCCAAACCCACTCCGTGGGTATCCTTTGCTCTGTACCAATCCATTTACAATACCTAGGTTTCAAAATGGCGCTTTAAACACAAAGTTATTGGTTTAAGTATTTTGAACACTCAGAGCTGAAAATAGTGGGCAGGATAACGTGACATCATCGGCGAATAAAAGATCTAACTTTTAGAACGTTATGAAACTTCGTTTTGGAGAAAATATAGGTCAGTAGGTTTTAATTAATTTTTATTAACTTTAATATGTTAGTTGTTTAGCTTAAAAATTATAACAGAAAGTAATCCTTTAAGTTATAGGTGCATTGTACATTAGATTTTCCACTGCATAAATAGTTTGTAGATGATCCATTTACATAGCTCATCTGGGGGTCTTTTTGTTACAATTTATAGGTTTTGCTTATTTTAAATAACATTGTGCTGATTTTCAGACTCCTTTTTTTTAAAAACATTTATTTATTAATATTCCGAAGCATTTTATACAGAAAGGAAAAAAAAACAATAAGAACAAAAATAAACAATCCCTACTGGGATATTGCTATAGACATCCAAAATAGCACATGATAAACAAAAATGCAAAATAAACCATTTCTAACATAGGAATCTATACTTATCCTGGTCCTCTACTCTGAGAAATTAATTTTCAGACTCCTAACCAAGCCCCAAAGTTTTAGATGTATACTGGGGACTACAGAATCCAGCTTGCTCTTGTTTGTATAATGGGTCTTTTCATATGCAGGGGAGGATCTGCTCTCAGCCCCTTTCAATGGGTGTCCCAACCTAACCTCATCAACAGTGCTAATTTGGAGCTTCTAAGTAAGTTTTTAAAATGTTTATACTGGGTTTTTATATCAGTATCTGTGCATATTCTTCTTTATAGTAGTGTCTTTTACATGCAGTTATATAAAATTGGTATATACTGCACCTTTAACTTAAAGGTTCATTATAGTGAAAACATTTCATGCTCAAATTCATTAGACTATATAACTTTAACCCTAGCAACTCTTCAACACTATGTGGTTAACCCCACAACGATGTTAAACACATAGTTAAAGTAGTGATTGGGAGCCACAGAGAACTGCTGGTCCTGTGCAGAAACCACTGCTGACCCAGTCAGAAACAGCAGTTACACAGCTGGGTTGTGTGACTACTGCTCCTGATTGGGTCATTGACAGTTTCCACATAGAGCAGCAGTTCTCTGTGGTTCCCGAGCAGTACTTCAACCAGTTTACATGGGTTAAAGACAGGGCTACATTTAACACTGGTCAAGTGGACATGATTCACTTTAGCGGATCATGTCCACTGGACATCGCTGCAGGCGGACAGGATATGTCCGCATTCAACATTGCACAAGCATTTCCTCAGAAATGCTTGTGCAATGCCGCCCCCTGCTCACTGACAGCCAATCGGCCGCTAGCAAGGGCTGTTAATCATCCCAATCATATCGTATAAGAATGATTTCAATTCGCCACCCTTAACTTTCTTTTCAGGCGATCCTGAAAGAAGGGGTCTCCGAAGCAGCAACAGATGCTTGATAAATGGGGTCTAAACTGTGGTAAGTGGTGGTAACATAAAACATCACCATAGACTTTAATGAAGATACCTGCTGTTACTACTAGTTTACCCAGTCTACAACAGCAATGGAAACTAGACCATAGAGTTGCAGGGTAACTAGAGTTCAAATTACATGCTCTAAAGAAAGTAGGAATGTCATTTTTCCGCTATAATGGCCCTTTAATTACAGAATCATGATACTCTAAGTGTTTACAACATTTTAAAGCAAAATATTTGAAAATCTATTTAATGATTTTCTGCCTTATGTTATGCAAAATAGATACCTCAAATGTTTAAGACCTTTCCCAGTGTTTTTCAGTTGGGACTATGTTCCTGAACCTTTAAGTTCACACATGCCGAGCCATAAAATTCCTTTTATCAAATCATAAATATCAATTCTGAAAATTATAACACATAAAAACTTGCACACTTTTATGGCTCTACCAATTATTATTGTATTTGGGTTTCATATGGCCATATAGTGTGTGCGTAAGATTTGCTTTAAGAGGCATATTTTTGCTCATTACCTTTTGTAGACACATTTTTGTCATAGGAAGCTATCTATGGTACCAAATATCAGTAAAATATATTAATACATTACTAAAAACTCTTTGATGTGCCCCTGTTTCATGTCTTAAATATTTGGGGATACAATAATAAGCAAACACATCCATGCTCATGAAAAATAAAAAATAATTACAGGAAATATGCTGTAATAAACTGCTCTATGGCTAGTCACCACCCAAACCAGCTTTCTGCCCAGAATGTACCTTTAGAGAAAAGAATGTTCCTATAGTTTATCAGATTTGTGAAGACACAAAACAGCATGTATTCCTCCTCTAAAAAAGAGACATAGCAACCTCAGATGTACATTGTGACCTTCTATGGGGCTCTCAAGAGAGGTGCTGCCATGTCATTCTAGGACAATTATGGCAACAAGTCCAAATCTGGTATTTTGATGCTTTTTTGAGCAAAATAAAGGTTAAATGATTGCCTTTGAAGGTAAAGGTGAATAAACACTGTGATTTTCCAATTGTAACTTTTCTCTCCCTGGTTTGCAACTGTAACACAATCTTTTGTTAAATGCTGTACATTACACATTGATAAAACCATCAAGAAAGGGAGGAAAAGAGAAAAAAAATGACAAAAACATTCCCTTACTGTTGGGAAATACAACACCTGGCCACCAGGAGGAGGCAAAGACACCCCAGCCAAAGGCTTAAATATCACTCCCACTTCCCCTATCCCCCCAGTCATTCGGCTGAGGGAACAAGGAAAAGTAGGAGAAACATCAGGGTATACCTGTAGGCGGCGGCCCGGGTCACCGCATCCACCGCTGCCGCCGGTAGAAATAAAAATCCTGCGTGCTGGAACATTCTCCTTAGAAAAGTTTCCAACTTCTTATCCATAGGTTATCTAAAGGAAGATCTATCCTCAAGAGGGATAGTAGTACGCTTAGCTAGCGTTGAAATTGTGCCATCCACCTTAGGGATGGAGCCCCACAGCTCTAATTCAGAGTCAGGGACCGGGAACAATTTTTTAAAAGTAGCCAAGGGAGAAAAGGATTTTCCAATTCTTTCCCATTCATTACTAATAATGTTCGCCATACAAACTGGTACCGGAAAGGTTTGTGAGATCTTCCTGTCTTCATAATCCCTATACAATTTAGGGATCTTAGGTTCCTCGGGTAGCTTAGCCTCTAGAACCTCTAGCATAGACAGAACCTCCTTCAGTAAAAAATGCAGATGTTCAATTTTAAATCTAAAGGAGGGTTCCTCTTCCAGAGGAGATTTAACAATAGAAGTCTCCGACTCCGAAAGTTCACCCTCTGACGCCACAGAGGTTAACTAATCCTCGGACAGCTGGGACATACTCGCTATTTTCAATTGGAAATTAGATTAATCTAAAACAGGAGAACTGTGTTTAACCTTTCTCTAACATTTCCCAGAGATAGGTAGGGCACTCAGGGCCGCAGACACCGCCGATTGTAACTGCGCGGTAAAGTCAGCAGGAAAAAGGCTCCCTCCAGACGGAGAAATAGCTGTGCCGCGGGGAACTGCATGTGAAGTGATTAGGGTAGAAAGGGTAGTAATCTCTCGGGTCACAGAATCCTGAGAGTTTAATGGCTCAGAGGGATTAATTGCGCTAGGGTTAATAGCAGACTTAGCTCCCTTCTTAGACTTTAAAAGAGTACTCAGGTAAATGGAACAAAATTGAGCAGGCAGGCAAACCACGGCCACCTCACAATATAAGCAGGTATTATTAATCACTACAGAAGGATTGGAACCTTCTAACGTATTATCAGAGTCCTCCATAGTAGGTATGTAATCCCACAGTTGAAAGAAAAACGATACAAGAATAAGCATTTTAAAAATATAAAGGCACCTTTACAAAACCAATGATGGCTGGGGTACTCACCACCTCCTAGACCCAGACAAGTAATCAAGAAACGCTCCTCAGGAGTGCTGTCTGCAGCAGGATCATAAGGAAGTGAATGAAGCCGCACCCGGTCACATGGTGCGCAAGGCAGGACCTCCCCTGCTATGAAAAAGTGTGCAACGCTATTAGGAGCTGCGCAACTTACAAAGTGAAAGTGAAACCTGCGATTTCCAGCCAAAAGTACACAGTCTAACTAAGCCCTGAAAAACATAATTTATGTAAGAACTTACCTGATAAATTCATTTCTTTCATATTAAAAAGAGTCCATGAGCTAGTGACGTATGGGATATACATTCCTACCAGGAGGGGCAAAGTTTCCCAAACCTTAAAATGCCTATAAATACACCCCTCACCACACCCACAAATCAGTTTAACGAATAGCCAAGAAGTGGGGTGATAAGAAAAAAGTGCGAAGCATATAAAATAAGGAATTGGAATAATTGTGCTTTATACAAAAAAATCATAACCACCACAAAAAAGGGTGGGCCTCATGGACTCTTGTTAATATGAAAGAAATGAATTTATCAGGTAAGTTCTTACATAAATTATGTTTTCTTTCATGTAATTAACAAGAGTCCATGAGCTAGTGACGTATGGGATAATGAATACCCAAGATGTGGATCTTTCCACACAAGAGTCACTAGAGAGGGAGGGATAAAATAAAGACAGCCAATTCCTGCTGAAAATAATCCACACCCAAAATAAAGTTTAATGAAAAACATAAGCAGAAGATTCAAACCGAAACCACTGCCTGAAGTACCTTTCTACCAAAAACTGCTTCAGAAGAAGAGAATACATCAAAATGGTAGAATTTAGTAAAAGTATGCAAAGAGGACCAAGTCGCTGCTTTGCAAATCTGATCAACTGAAGCTTCATTCCTAAACGCCCAGGAAGTAGAAACTGACCTAGTAGAATGAGCTGTAATCCTCTGAGGCGGAGTCTCACCCGATTTAACATAGGCAAGATGAATTAAAGATTTCAACCAGGATGCCAAAGAAATGGCAGAAGCTTTCTGGCCTTTTCTAGAACCAGAAAAGATGACAAATAGACTAGAAGTCTTTCGGAAAGATTTAGTAGCTTCAACATAATATTTCAAAGCTCTAACAACATCCAAAGAATGTAACGATTTCTCCTTAGAATTCTTAGGATTAGGACATAATGAAGGAACCACGATTTCTCTACTAATGTTGTTGGAATTCACAACCTTAGGTAAAAATTCAAAAGAAGTTCGCAACACCGCCTTATCCTGATGAAAAATCAGAAAAGGAGACTCACAAGAAAGAGCAGATAATTCAGAAACTCTTCTGGCAGAAGAGATGGCCAAAAGGAACAAAACTTTCCAAGAAAGCAATTTAATGTCCAATGAATGCATAGGTTCAAACGGAGGAGCTTGAAGAGCTCCCAGAACCAAATTCAAACTCCATGGAGGAGAAATTGACTTAATGACAGGTTTTATACGAACCAAAGCTTGTACAAAACAATGAATATCAGGAAGAATAGCAATCTTTCTGTGAAAAAGAACAGAAAGAGCAGAGATTTGTCCTTTCAAGGAACTTGCGGACAAACCCTTATCTAAACCATCCTGAAGAAATTGTAATATTCTCGGAATTCTAAAAGAATACCAAGAAAAATGATGAGTAAGACACCAAGAAATATAAGTCTTCCAGACTCTATAATATATCTCTCTAGATACAGATTTACGAGCCTGTAACATAGTATCAATCACAGAGTCAGAGAAACCTCTTTGACTAAGAATCAAGCGTTCAATCTCCATACCTTTTAAATTTAAGGATTTCAGATCCGGATGGAAAAAAGGACCTTGCGACAGAAGGTCTGGTCTTAACGGAAGAGTCCATGGTTGGCAAGATGCCATCCGGACAAGATCCGCATACCAAAACCTGTGAGGCCATGCCGGAGCTATTAGCAGAACAAACGAGCATTCCCTCAGAATCTTGGAGATTACTCTTGGAAGAAGAACTAGAGGCGGAAAGATATAGGCAGGATGATACTTCCAAGGAAGTGATAATGCATCCACTGCCTCCGCCTGAGGATCCCGGGATCTGGACAGATACCTGGGAAGTTTCTTGTTTAGATGAGAGGCCATCAGATCTATCTCTGGAAGCCCCCACATTTGAACAATCTGAAGAAATACCTCTGGGTGAAGAGACCATTCGCCCGGATGCAACGTTTGGCGACTGAGATAATCCGCTTCCCAATTGTCTACACCTGGGATATGAACCGCAGAGATTAGACAGGAGCTGGATTCCGCCCAAACCAAAATTCGAGATACTTCTTTCATAGCCAGAGGACTGTGAGTCCCTCCTTGATGATTGATGTATGCCACAGTTGTGACATTGTCTGTCTGAAAACAAATGAACGATTCTCTCTTCAGAAGAGGCCAAAACTGAAGAGCTCTGAAAATTGCACGGAGTTCCAAAATATTGATCGGTAATCTCACCTCCTGAGATTCCCAAACTCCCTGTGCCGTCAGAGATCCCCACACAGCTCCCCAACCTGTGAGACTTGCATCTGTTGAAATTACAGTCCAGGTCGGAAGAACAAAAGAAGCCCCCTGAATTAAACGATGGTGATCTGTCCACCACGTTAGAGAATGTCGAACAATCGGTTTTAAAGATATCTTCGTGTAATCCCTGCACCATTGGTTCAGCATACAGAGCTGAAGAGGTCGCATGTGAAAACGAGCAAAGGGGATCGCGTCCGATGCAGCAGTCATAAGACCTAGAATTTCCATGCATAAGGCTACCGAAGGGAATGATTGTGACTGAAGGTTTCGACAAGCTGTAATCAATTTTAGACGTCTCTTGTCTGTTAAAGACAGAGTCATGGACACTGAATCTATCTGGAAACCCAGAAAGGTTACCCTTGTTTGAGGAATCAAAGAACTTTTTGGTAAATTGATCCTCCAACCATGATCTTGAAGAAACAACACAAGTCGATTCGTATGAGACTCTGCTAAATGTAAAGACTGAGCAAGTACCAAGATATCGTCCAAATAAGGAAATACCACAATACCCTGTTCTCTGATTACAGACAGAAGGGCACCGAGAATCTTTGTGAAAATTCTTGGAGCTGTAGCAAGGCCAAACGGTAGAGCCACAAATTGGTAATGCTTGTCTAGAAAAGAGAATCTCAGGAACTGAAAATGATCTGAATGAATCGGAATATGCAGATATGCATCCTGTAAATCTATTGTGGACATATAATTCCCTTGCTGAACAAAAGGCAATATAGTCCTTACAGTTACCATCTTGAACGTTGGTATCCTCACATAACGATTCAATAATTTTAGATCCAGAACTGGTCTGAAGGAATTCTCCTTCTTTGGTACAATGAAGAGATTTGAATAAAACCCCATCCCCTGTTCCGGAACTGGAACTGGCATAATTACTCCAGCCAACTCTAGATCTGAAACACAATTCAGAAATGCTTGAGCTTTCACTGGATTTACTGGGACACGGGAAAGAAAAAATCTCTTTGCAGGAGGTCTCATCTTGAAACCAATTCTGTACCCTTCTGAAACAATGCTCTGAATCCAAAGATTGTGAACAGAATTGATCCAAATTTCTTTGAAAAAACGTAACCTGCCCCCTACCAGCTGAACTGGAATGAGGGCCGTACCTTCATGTGAACTTAGAAGCAGGCTTTGCCTTTCTAGCAGGCTTGGATTTATTCCAGACTGGAGATGGTTTCCAAACTGAAACTGCTCCTGAGGACGAAGGATCAGGCTTTTGTTCTTTGTTGAAACGAAAGGAACGAAAACGATTGTTAGCCCTGTTTTTACCTTTAGATTTTTTATCCTGTGGTAAAAAAGTTCCTTTCCCACCAGTAACAGTTGAAATAATAGAATCCAACTGAGAACCAAATAATTTGTTTCCCTGGAAAGAAATGGAAAGTAGAGTTGATTTAGAAGCCATATCAGCATTCCAAGTCTTAAGCCATAAAGCTCTTCTGGCTAAGATAGCTAGAGACATAAACCTAACATCAACTCTAATAATATCAAAAATGGCATCACAGATAAAATTATTAGCATGCTGAAGAAGAATAATAATATCATGAGAATCACGATTTGCTACTTGTTGCGCTAGGGTTTCCAACCAAAAAGTTGAAGCTGCAGCAACATCAGCCAATGATATAGCAGGTCTAAGAAGATTACCTGAACACAGATAAGCTTTTCTTAGAAAGGATTCAATTTTTCTATCTAAAGGATCCTTAAACGAGGTACCATCTGACGTAGGAATGGTAGTACGTTTAGCAAGGGTAGAAATAGCCCCATCAACTTTAGGAATTTTGTCCCAAAATTCTAACCTGTCAGGCGGAACAGGATATAATTGCTTAAAACGTTTAGAAGGAGTAAATGAATTACCCAATTTATCCCATTCTTTGGAAATCACTGCAGAAATAGCATTAGGAACAGGAAAAACTTCTGGAATAACCGCAGGAGCTTTAAAAACCTTATCCAAACGTATAGAATTAGTATCAAGAGGACTAGAATCCTCTATTTCTAAAGCAATTAGTACTTCTTTAAGTAAAGAGCGAATAAATTCCATCTTAAATAAATATGAAGATTTATCAGCATCAATCTCTGAGATAGAATCCTCTGAACCAGAAGAGTCCAAAGAATCAGAATGATGGTGTTCATTTAAAAATTCATCTGTAGAGAGAGAAGATTTAAAAGACTTTTTACGTTTACTAGAAGGAGAAATAACAGACAAAGCCTTCTTTATGGATTCAGAAACAAAATCTCTTATGTTATCAGGAACATTCTGCACCTTAGATGTTGAGGGAACTGCAACAGGCAATGGTACATTACTAAAGGAAATATTATCTGCTTTAACAAGTTTGTCATGACAATTATTACAAACAACAGCTGGAGGAATAGCTACCAAAAATTTACAGCAGATACACTTAGCTTTGGTAGATCCAGCAGGCAGTGATTTTCCTGTAGTATCTTCTGGCTCAGATGCAACGTGAGACATCTTGCAATATGTAAGAGAAAAAACAACATATAAAGCAAAATAGATCAAATTCCTTATAAGACAGTTTCAGGAATGGGAAAGAATGCCAAATATCAAGCTTCTAGCAACCAGAAGCAAATGAAAAATGAGACTGAAATAATGTGGAGACAAAAGCGACGCCCATATTTTTTTAGCGCCAAATAAGACGCCCACATTATTTGGCGCCTAAATGCTTTTGGCGCCAAAAATGACGCCACATCCGGAACGCCGACATTTTTGGCGCAAAATAACGTCAAAAAAATGACGTAACTTCCGGCGACACGTATGACGCCGGAAACGGAAAAGAATTTTTGCGCCAAAAAAGTCCGCGCCAAGAATGAGGCAATAAAATGAAGCATTTTCAGCCCCCGCGAGCCTAACAGCCCACAGGGAAAAAAGTCAAATTTTTGAGGTAAGAAAAATATGATAATTCAATGCATAATCCCAAATATGAAACTGACTGTCTGAAAATAAGGAAAGTTGAACATTCTGAGTCAAGGCAAATAAATGTTTGAATACATATATTTAGAACTTTATAAATAAAGTGCCCAACCATAGCTTAGAGTGTCACAGAAAATAAGACTTACTTACCCCAGGACACTCATCTACATGTTTGTAGAAAGCCAAACCAGTACTGAAACGAGAATCAGTAGAGGTAATGGTAAATATAAGAGTATATCGTCGATCTGAAAAGGGAGGTAAGAGATGAATCTCTACGACCGATAACAGAGAACCTTATGAAATAGACCCCGTAGAAGGAGATCACTGCATTCAATAGGCAATACTCTCTTCACATCCCTCTGACATTCACTGCACGCTGAGAGGAAAACCGGGCTCCAACTTGCTGCGGAGCGCATATCAACGTAGAATCTAGCACAAACTTACTTCACCACCTCCCTTGGAGGCAAAGTTTGTAAAACTGATTTGTGGGTGTGGTGAGGGGTGTATTTATAGGCATTTTAAGGTTTGGGAAACTTTGCCCCTCCTGGTAGGAATGTATATCCCATACGTCACTAGCTCATGGACTCTTGTTAATTACATGAAAGAAACATTTTTCACAAATGTAAACTCCCCAAACTGTTCCCAATAAACTCCCACTGAGGAGATATTAACCCTTGATCCTACTGAGGTATAGAGTCACAATGTGACCCTATATAAGGCGTCCCTGCTATATTAAAATAACACAGACTTACCCTCCAGGATCCGTGCTGTGGAACAGATACAGCCTCTCAATGTGACAGCCTTGTAGCAATGCTCTGACAGGGACCTGAGTGTGGAAAAACAAGCATTGTAACTCGTTAACACTGATTGCTCAGGAGTGGTTAGATAGACAGTCTGGATGGCTTCACAAAAAAACTTTCCCTGCAGCTCCAGATTCTAACTTTCATCAATACTCTCACTGAGAGGTTTATATGATTACTTAAAACTCCAGTCCTCTCTTGAAGGGAACATACCCTTTAAGGACTATCCAAATCTTCTGACTTCTCTGCCATCCTCCTTTAGTGACAAAAGGCAAAGAATGACTGGGGGGATAGCGGAAGTGGGAGGGATATTTAAGCCTTTGGCTGGAGTGTCTTTGCCTCCTCCTGGTGGTCAGGTGTTGTATTTCCCAACAGTAAGGAATGAAGTTGTGGACTCGCCCTGCCTTATGGAAAGAAATAAAGTTTTTTTAATTATATTAATAACTGTAACTAAACTAGTTCTTTATCTAAAATGAATATTACTACAATTTATTATATTTGTAACTATAACTATACTAGTTCTTTATCTAAAAGGAATATTTCTACATGATAACAGGAAAAGGGAACATTAACAACATACATTCACTGTCCAACTAATTAAATCTATTGACCCTAATGCCATTATGTGGAGCAGATCAATAGATGTGGACCCTGCATCTAAATTATCCTAGTTGATATTCTATGGAAGAAACAGCAATTTTTTATTTTATATGATAAGCAAGCTATTGTTTTGTTCTTCAATTAGCTTTAACAGAATATGAATGTGAAATGTAAAATGAAAAGAATAACAATGATTATTTATTACCTCTCACACAAAAGCACGTAGTTTCTAAAGGAGACATTAATATACATGCAGGGACAACATAATATGTTATCTTTAAAGGGACAGTCAACTCCAAAATGTTTATTGTTTAAAAAGATAGATAATCCCTTTAATACCCATTCCCCAGTTTTGCACAGCCAACATGGTTAAATTAATATACTTTAACCTCTGATTACCTTGTATCTAAGCCTCATTTGACAGACCCCTGATCACATGGCTATTTATTTATTATCTATTCACTTGAATTTTAGCCAATTAGAGCAGTGTCCACCACAACTCCACAGGAGAGAGCACAATGCTATCTATATAGCTGACATAAATTAGTGGTCTTTTATGAAAAGTTAATAAAAAAAAGCATGTGATAAGAGGCTGTCTGTAGAGGCTTAGAAACAGGCAGCAATTTAGAGGTTTAAATGTTATAAAGTATATTAATATAACAATGTTGATTCTGCAAAGCTGAGGAATGGGTAACAAAGGCGTTATTTATCTTTTTAAACAATAACAATTTTGGTGTAGGCTGTCATTTAAATTCTAATCTAAACAAAACTATATACCTGTTTTACTTTAACTTATAACTGCCACACACCTAGTCATATATATCACAGACCTGAAATACATACGATTTAAATACACCACCAAAAAGAACCCCAGACTTCTCCCGCCTCCTTTTACATGTCTCCCAGCTGCAGAGCTGCTAAAAGCTGCAGATATTGCTGTGATGGACATAAATATCATGCCAACTCGAGCATGACACATATATAATTTTTAAAATGATATAAAAATGGGACGTTATGGCATCCCTTCAAAAAAGACTGGGAACAAAGGGACAGTATGTTAAAGAAAAATGGGACAATTCTCTTTAAAAAACTGGACTTCTAGTCACCCTAATACAGTATTCTCCTCAGGACGTTTTTAATGGGTGCCCCACCAGGCTGATATTGCTGACCACTCAGCTAAAATCTTTGCCAAAAATAAGCTAATATTAAAATGTTTTATTTTTTATTTCTAAAATTATCATTAAATACATTTATGTTAAATTATGCATTTCATTTGTGCTTTGGATAGCAGAAAATGTTATATTTTTAGAAATGATTAAACTGCACCCACCGGGCTACTTTATAATGCCACTCATCTGGCAAAATCTTATATGGAGAACACTGATAATATATATTGGGTAAGATATAATATATATGTTTGTTCTATTTGCATTCAATAAAGGTTACTAATATATTATTACAACCTATTCAGGAAGTTACGGAAGCAGATCTTCAGTCATTAGGCAATCAGCATGATATTACTGCCATAAATGTTATTCTATGTTATTCTATGTAAGGTCTTTGACCAATACTCTAGTTCAAGACTTGCTGCAAGTTTTTTAGGCTTTGCTAATCACATGATAAAATTAAAGATTGAGGGTTGACAAATTTAGGCGCCAACAAGATGTCAAAACAAGCCAAACACATACATATATACATAAATACTCATTCCCTTCCAGTGTTGTTTTTTTCTAAGAAAAAAAAAGAAA
This sequence comes from Bombina bombina, assembly GCF_027579735.1. Lineage (NCBI taxonomy): Eukaryota > Metazoa > Chordata > Amphibia > Anura > Bombinatoridae > Bombina > Bombina bombina. Next base: position 689,730,667 of record NC_069502.1, read on the forward strand.
AGAAACGTTATATAGATTTAGATACATGTAAATTCCCATGGTAGAATCATATTTAAACCATACATTTTTTATATATCACTTTTTGTACCCTCTGCTTCTGATGAAAGAGTTCACATATGTTTTATCCTTGCTCTATTTAGCAATGAAAAAAGAAACACCTTCAAGGCATTTTCTATATGAATCATATCCATTAGACAAAATTCAAAACTGGATACATATTATTTAGATTTGTTTAAAGGCAAAGTGAAATAGATTAAATCTACACACAGCTATGTGTTTGTACTAGTCCCCAATGCAATAAACAATAATGAGGATTGTGTAACTTCCTATAACACAAATACATTCCTTTTATGACTCTTTCACACAAACAGTGGACAATATTGTTAATACTGTATGCTTAAAACATAAGTATTAACATGCAGGTGTTTACCTTTCCTTTGCTGGATGTTGCATTTTCCTAATAACTTAAATACCAGGGGCGCGATCCGATATAGATCGCAGTTTGCGGCGCAAGCGAGGGAACCGGCGTCGCCCGCAGTTTCAGCTCGCAACTCGAGCTATCCCATATAAGTCGCCGTCAGATGCTAACGTGCCGTAAGTCTCACAAACCAGCGATGTCCAGAAATCTGCGCAAGTACAAATTTCTGGCGTCGCCAGTGACTTGCGGCACGTTAGAAACTGCCGGCGCCTATAAAACCTGACTAAAGTCTAAAACACCCGCACTGTCTAACACGCCTCCCTAACATAGCCCGCACTGTCTAACACGCCTCCCTAACATAGCCCGACACGTCTAACCCTCTATCCGCTATCCCCCCTCACTATCCTAACAATAAAAAAGCTATTAACCCCTAAACCGCCGCTCCCGTACCCCGCCGCCAGCTATATTATATCTATAACCCCCTAAAGTGAGCCCCTAACACCGCCGCCATCTATATTAAAATTATTAACCCCTAATGTAAGCCCCTTACACCGCCGCCATCTCTATTAAAATGATTAACCCCTAATTTAATCTACCTACCCCGCCGCCAGCTATATTATCTATATTAACCCTAAGTATATTATAGTTAATATAGGTATTACATTATATATATTAACTATATTAACCCTAATTATATTAGGGTTAATATAGTTAATATAGTTACTATAGTATTTATATTAACTATATTAACTCTATCTAACCCTAACTAAATTTATATTAAATTAATCTAATTCATTTATAAACTAAAATATTCCTATTTAAATCTAAATACTTACCTATAAAATAAACCCTAAGATAGCTACAATATAATTAATAATTACATTGTAGCTATGTTAGGGTTAATATTTATTTTACAGGTAAATAGTTAATTATTTTAACTAGGTATAATAGATATTAAATAGTTATTAACTATTTAATATCTACCTAGTTAAAATAATTACCCAATTACCTGTAAAATAAATCCTAACCTAAGTTACAAATACACCTACACTATCAATAAATTTAATAAACTACAAACATCTATCTAAAAATACAATTAAATTAACTAAACTAAATTACAAAAAATAAAAAAAAGATTACAAGATATTTAAGCTAATTACACCTATTCTAAGCCCCCTAATAAAATAATAAACCCCCAAAATAAAAAAAATTCCCTGCCCTATTCTAAATTAAACAAATTTCAAAGCTCTTTACCTTACCAGCCCTTAAAAGGGCCTTTTGTGGGGCATGCCCCAAAGAATTCAGCTCTTTTGCATACAACAAATACAATCCCCCCCCATTACAACCCACCACCCACATACCCCTATTCTAAACCCACCCAAACCCCCCTTAAAAAGCCTAACACTACCCCCCTGAAGATCTCCCTACCTTGTCTTCACCACACCGGGCCGAACTCCTGATCCGATCCGGGCGATGTCTTCCTCCAAGCGGCAAAGAAGAATTCTTCCTCCGGCGATGTCTTCCTCCAAGCGGCAAAGAAGAATTCTTCCTCCGGCGACGTCTTCCTCCAAGCGGCAGCAAAGTCTTCATTCTTCCGGCGGCATCTTCAATCTTCTTTCTTCGCTCCGCCGCCGCGGAGCATCCATCCAGGCCGACGACTGAACGACGAATGAGGTACCTTTAAATGACGTCATCCAAGATGGCGTCCGCCGAATTCCGATTGGCTGATAGGATTCTATCAGCCAATCGGAATTAAGTTAAAAAAATCTGATTGGCTGATTGAATCAGCCAATCAGATTCAAGTTCAATCCGATTGGCTGATCCAATCAGCCAATCAGATTGAGCTCGCATTCTATTGGCTGTTCCGATCAGCCAATAGAATGCGAGCTCAATCTGATTGGCTGATTGGATCAGCCAATCGGATTGAACTTGAATCTGATTGGCTGATTCAATCAGCCAATCAGATTTTTTTAACTTAATTCCGATTGGCTGATAGAATCCTATCAGCCAATCGGAATTCGGGGGACGCCATCTTGGATGACGTCATTTAAAGGTACCTCATTCGTCGTTCAGTCGTCGGCCTGGATGGATGCTCCGCGGCGGCAGAGCGAAGAAAGAAGATTGAAGATGCCGCCGGAAGAATGAAGACTTTGCTGCCGCTTGGAGGAAGACGTCGCCGGAGGAAGAATTCTTCTTTGCCGCTTGGAGGAAGACATCGCCGGAGGAAGAATTCTTCTTTGCCGCTTGGAGGAAGACATCGCCCGGATCGGATCAGGAGTTCGGCCCGGTGTGGTGAAGACAAGGTAGGGAGATCTTCAGGGGGGTAGTGTTAGGCTTTTTTAAGGGGGGTTTGGGTGGGTTTAGAATAGGGGTATGTGGGTGGTGGGTTGTAATGGGGGGGGGGGATTGTATTTGTTGTATGCAAAAGAGCTGAATTCTTTGGGGCATGCCCCACAAAAGGCCCTTTTAAGGGCTGGTAAGGTAAAGAGCTTTGAAATTTGTTTAATTTAGAATAGGGCAGGGAATTTTTTTTATTTTGGGGGTTTATTATTTTATTAGGGGGCTTAGAATAGGTGTAATTAGCTTAAAAATCTTGTAATCTTTTTTTTATTTTTTGTAATTTAGTGTTTGTTTTTTTTTGTAATTTAGTTTAGTTAATTTAATTGTATTTTTAGATAGATGTTTGTAGTTTATTAAATTTATTGATAGTGTAGGTGTATTTGTAACTTAGGTTAGGATTTATTTTACAGGTAATTGGGTAATTATTTTAACTAGGTAGATATTAAATAGTTAATAACTATTTAATATCTATTATACCTAGTTAAAATAATTAACAATTTACCTGTACAATAAATATTAACCCTAACATAGCTACAATGTAATTATTAATTATATTGTAGCTATCTTAGGGTTTATTTTATAGGTAAGTATTTAGATTTAAATAGGAATATTTTAGTTTATAAATGAATTAGATTAATTTAATATAAATTTAGTTAGGGGTGTTAGGGTTAGATAGAGTTAATATAGTTTATATAAATACTATAGTAACTATATTAACTATATTAACCCTAATATAATTAGGGTTAATATAGTTAATATATATAATGTAATAACTATATTAACTATAATATACTTAGGGTTAATATAGATAACATAGCTGGCGGCGGGGTAGGTAGATTAAATTAGGGGTTAATAATTTTTATATAGGTGGCGGCGGTGTAAGGGGTCAGATTACGGGATAGATAAGGTAGATGACAGCGGTGTAAGGGGTTCTAATTAGGGGATAGATAAGGTAGATGGCGGCGGTTTTAGGGGCTCACAGTAGGGGGTTAGTTTATGTAGATGGCGGCGGGGTCCGGGAGCGGCAGTTTAGGGGGTAATAACTTTATTAGGGATTTCGGGGGGGGGGGGTGGATCGCGGTTGACAGGGAGATAGACATTGCGCATGCGTTAGGTGTTAGGTTTATTTTAGCAGCCAGTTTAGGGAGTTACGGGGCTCCAATAGTCAGCGTAAGGCTTCTTACGGCTGCTTTTTGTGGCGAGGTGAAAATGGAGTAAGTTTTCTCCATTTTCGCCACGTAAGTCCTTACGCTGCATATTGGATACCAAACTGCGCTGGTTTGGTATACCTGCCTATGGCCCAAAAAACTACGGGCGACGGCAGAAATATATGCGCGTAACTTCTAGGTTACGCCGTATATGTGATACCAAATCAGCGTAAATATTGGCGTCGCCGGCTTTTGCGGGCGACGCTTTATATCGGATCGACCCCCAGATATTCTGCTTTTCACCTTTACTTCTGTACATTTCAGCCAGCAATTTATTGATAGCCATTTCTGTAAGAGCAGAGGCTTTAGGTTTAAGCGTTTTATTCTGTGTATTAGTCATCAATACAAAGATCACATTTCTGGTGATTTTAATGTTGGTTACTAACAAAAAAACACAATATTTTTTAATTAGGGCTAAGGGTTAATAAACAAAACATTTAATCGCCTAGTAAAATGTTTAATTGAGGAAAATAAAACATTGTAATATAAGGGGGCATATCCAGGCAGCGGCCATGATAGGCTGCAATACTAGGTGCAGCGAGTGGCAATGTTGATAATCCGCCAATTATCATCAGAATTATTTGACATCAACTTTAAAAGTCCTAAATATAAGGCTGTGGAAACTCACCGTGATGGAAGATATTAATATTTATACATTTTGTCTACTAGTATTCTGGTCTGGGCTGTTGGATCTTAGGTGGCAGCCTACTATTGGATTCCAACACCCCACCACCCCCCCACCCCCCCGGGTTATCCAGGTAAAGCAGTCTGCTCATTTGGATATGGGGTCTGGGGTCCAAGTGTTGGAGAGGGCAATTTGGGAAAAAATTTCCAGGTTGCATCGCCTGCTAGACCATTGTTTTAACAGGCTTTGCAAAGAGCTACAGATGGTGATCTGCCTACTACTTTAGTGGAAAGGGAATGTGCTCCTAACATTTATGATATACTTTAAAGAAGGGGTATCAAGCTTAATGTATCTAGGGGCCATTGGCAAAGTGTTCTTCTCCAGTGGGGACAGCTTAAACAGAGTGAGTACTCTAGAACAGGATATACTAGGAACTGGAAGTGACATTCACCCAAGTATTAGCATAAGGTGGGATTAGTATCTCACAACAGACATACACAGTATTCTATATCTTGTGAATGCAAAGTAAAGTGATCACACTGGAACAGTATGACAGCGTAAAAAGGGCATTTATCCAAGTAGTGCATGGTGGGAGTCTACACTGGACAATGCATGCGAGGGCCAGGTGATACTTCCTTGAGGGCCACATATGGCCCCGGGGCCTGTACTTTGAGACCACTGTTTTAACCCCTTAATGACCACAGCACTTTTCCATTTTCTGTCCGTTTGGGACCAAGGCTATTTTTACATTTTTGCGGTGTTTGTGTTTAGCTGTAATTTTCCTCTTACTCATTTACTGTCCCACACATATTATATACTGTTTTTCTCGCCATTAAATGGACTTTCTAAAGATACCATTATTTTCATCATATCTTATAATTGACTATAAAAAAATTATAAAATATGAGGAAAAAATGGAAAAAAACACACTTTTTCTAACTTTGACCCCCAAAATCTGTTACACATCTACAATCACCAAAAAACACCCATGCTAAATAGTTTCTAAATTTTGTCCTGAGTTTAGAAATACCCAATGTTTACATGTTCTTTGTTTTTTTTGTAAGTTATAGGGCCATAAATACAAGTAGCACTTTGCTATTTCCAAACCACTTTTTTTCAAAATTAGCACTAGTTACATTGGAACACTAATATCTTTCAGGAATCCCTGAATATCCATTGACATGTATATATTTTTTTTTAGAAAACATCCCAAAGTATTGAACTAGACCCATTGTGGTATATTTCATGCATCCATTTCACCGCCAAATGCGATCAAATACAAAAATTTGTTCACTTTTTTCCAAATATTTTCACAAACTTTCGGTTTCTCATTGAAATTATTTACAAACAGCTTGTGCAATTATGGCATAAATGGTTGTAAATTCTTCTCTGGGATCCCCTTTGTTCAGAAATAGCAGACATATATGGCTTTGGCATTGCTTTTTGGTAATTAGAAGGCTGCTAAATGCCACTGCGCACCACATGTGTATTATGCCCAGCAGTGAAGGGGTTAAATTAGGGAGCATGTAGGGAGCTTTTTGGGGTAATTTTAGCTTTAGTGTAGTGTAGTAAACAACCCAAAGTATTGATCTAGGCCCATTTTGGTATATTTCATGCCACCATTTCACTGCCAAATGCGATCAAATACAAAAATGTGTTCTCTTTTTTACAAATTTTTCACAATTTTAGGTTTCTCACTGAAATAATTTACAAACAGCTTGTGCAATTATGGCACAAATGGTTGTAAATGCTTCTCTGGGATCCCCTTTGTTCAGAAATAGCAGACATATATGGCTTTGGCACTGCTTTTTGGTAATTAGAAGGCCGAAAAATGCCGCTGCGCACCACATGTGTATTATGCCCAGCAGTGCAGGGGTTAATTAGGGAGCTTGTAGGGTTAATTTTAGCTTTAGTGTAGTGTAGTAGACAACCTAAAGTATTGATCTAGGCCCATTTTGGTATATTTCATGCCACCATTTCACCGCCAAATGCGATCAAATAAAAAAAATCGTTCCCTTTTTCACAAACTTTAGGTTTCTCACTGAAATTATTTACAAACAGCTTGTGCAATTATGGCACAAATGGTTGTAAATGCTTCTCTGGGATCCCCTTTGTTCAGAAATAGCAGACATATATGGCTTTGGCGTTGCTTTTTGGTAATTAGAAGGCCGCTAAATGCCGCTGCGCATCACACGAATATTATGGCTAGCAGTGAAGGGGTTAATTAGGTAGCTTGTAGGGAGCTTACAGGGTTAATTTTAGCTTTAGTGTAGAGATCAGCCTCCCACCTGAAACATCAGACCCACTGATCCCTCCCAAACAGCTCTCTTCCCTCCCCCACCCCACAATTGTCTCTGCCATCTTAAGTACTGGCAGAAAGTCTGCCAGTACTAAAATAAAAGGTATATTTGGGCTTTTTTGTGTTTTTTTAGCATATTTACATATGTTGCTGTGTAGGATCCCCCATTAGCCCCCAACCTCCCTGATCCCCCACCAAACAGCTCTCCAACCATCCCCCTCTACCTTAATGGGCGCCATCTTGGGTACTGACAGCGGTCTGCCAGTACCCAGTTTAGAAAAAAAATATGCTTTTTTTATTTTTTTTCCTTTTCTGTAGTGTAGCTTCCCCCCCCAAAGACCAACCCCCCACCCCTTCCAGATCCCTTAGATCCGTGCGTGCCCCCGTCGGTCCCGCCCCCCTCCACATCACACGGCCCATCGATGGCCGCCCACCTGCCTCCCATGTCGGCTCCCACCCACCAACGATACTGGCCATCGATGTCCGGTGCAGAGAGGGCCACAGAGTGGCTCTCTCTGCATCGGATGGCCATGCAGGGTTATTGCAGGATGCCTCGATATCGGAAAGCAGCTGACCACTTTCAGAGACTGAGGACGTGCAGGGTACGTCCTCGGTCGTTAAGGGTATTTTTTTGGAGGACGTACCCTGCACATCCTCGGTCCTTAAGGGGTTAAAAAAACAGTCTAGTCAAAATTAAAGTTTCATGATTCCAATAGGGCACGCAATTTTAAACAACTTTCCGATTTACTTTTATCATCAAATTTGCTTTGCTCTCTTTGTATTCTTTGTGGAAAGCTAAACCTAGGTAGGCGCATATGCTAATTTCTAAGCCATTGAACTGCCTTTTATCTCAGTGCATTTTTACCGTTATATACTGCTAGTTCGTGTGTGTCATAAAGATAAAATTGTGCTAATTTACACACTGATTGATTAAAATGCATGGCTGTCAAAAGAAATTAGATATGGGGGCAGTCTGCAGAGGCTTAGAAACAAAGCAATCACAGAGGTAAAAAGTGTATTAATAAAAACGTTTTGGTTATGCAAAACTGGGGAATGGGTAATAAAGGGATTATCTGTATTTTAAAACAATAACAATTCTGGAGTAGACTGACCCTTTAAGTCTCAAAAACGCAGGTGGAATACCTGCAAAGAACACAAAAATAGGAGAAATCAATATCCTAAATTATGAGTCGGAGAAAGCTTGATGAGAGACTTTAGTGCACATGACTAACATCGACAATGACAGATTATGTGAACACGCATTAGATGGAGGCTCCTATCTTTGGGCGAGGTGAGGAGATGAATGACTTTACCACGAGTAGCCGTTAAGGTGTGCGCATACACCATTTTTTAACCTAGTGCTGTCAGTCAGTATTTTTATTTTAAAAATCCTATTTTAATTTTTTTATGTTTGTATATTTTTTCATGGTCTCATGAGTCTCCACCTCGCCGCACTATCTGCCTCCTGGATTGCTGCGCTCTGTATTTAGTGCGGGAACTCAGGAGGCAGGTAGCGTGCAAGTTATGCAAAAAAAAGTAGATGTAGAATAGTGTAATGTAATGCACGCTTTGACCAGCCTTTGTCAGGTGAGATGCTTGGTGGGGCACCTCCAAATGTCCGACAGGGATATCCTCAATACAGACGATGCTAAACAGAACTCCCTGCGACACTTCCCTAATGGTAAAACATTTGACCTTGTCTACACTGGGGACTTTTCAGTTTTATAACTAACTGTGAACTCTAAAATGGTTCTCTGAAATAGGAAAATAATACAGGTGACTAGCTGTGTTTAAACTGTACTAATATTTTAGTGTGATTAGCTGGTGCTTTCACTTTTAACATAAGAAGTGTGAAGCTTTAGGGCCAGATTACAAGTGGAGCTCAAAATATCACTTTCGCGAAAGTGATATTTGCACTCCACTTAGTAATACCAAATTTTTTATTTCATGATTCAGATAGAGCATTCAATTTTAAGCAACTTTCTAATTTACTCATATTATCAATTTTTCTTCGTTCTCTTGCTATCTTTATTTAAAAAGCATGAATGTGATGCATAGGAGCCGGCCCATTTTTGGTTGAGAACCTGGGTTATGCTTGCTTATTGGTGGGTAAATGTAAGCCTCCAATAAGCAAGCGCTATCCATGGTGTTGAACCTAAAATGGGCTGGCTGCTAAGATTTACATTCCTGCTTTAAAAAGGAAATTTATGCTTATCTGATAAATTTGTTTCTTTTACGATATGACAAGTCCACGGATTTCATCCTTACTTATGGGATATCGCCTCCTGGTCAGCAGGAGGAGGCAAAGAGCACCACAACAGAGCTGTATATATAGCTCCTCCCTTCCCTCCCACTCCAGTCATTCGACCAAAGTTAGGAAGAGAAAGGAAAAGCCAAAGTGCAGAGGTGACTGAAGTTTAATAAAAATAAAGACCTGTCTTAGAAAATGACAGGGAGGGCCGTGGACTCGTCATATCGTAAAAGAAACAAATTTATCAGGTAAGCATAAATTTCCTTTTCTTTTACAAGATATGACGAGTCCACGGATTTCATCCTTACTTATGGGATACAATAACAAAGCAATAGGACACGGATGAAAGGGAGGGACAAGACAGGAACCTAAACGGAAGGTACCACAGCTTGAAGAACCTTTCTCCCAAAAACAGCCTCGGACGAGGCAAAAGTATAAAATTTGTAAAATTTGGAAAAAGTGTGAAGAGACGACCAAGTTGCAGCCTTGCAAATCTGTTCAACAGAAGCATCATTTTTAAATGCCCATGAGGAAGCCACAGCCCTAGTAGAATGAGCCGTAATTCTTTCAGGAGGCTGCTGTCCAGCAGTCTCATATGCAAAACGGATGATACTCTTCAATTAGTGAGATGATATCTTACAGCGCTCAAAATATCTCAATATGCTTTATGATAATGGAGTACCTAGCTACCCCTGGAATTGCATATGTAGTGATGGGATATCAAAAAGCGCCTAACTAGAGGCTATGAGAAGTGGGTTAATTCTATAGGATGTATATTCCTATCAGGTGCATATGTAATAAAACCAATATTGTTTAAAATATAGATAGTCTAACAATTTTGGTTAGCAATTTAACAGGTTTATTATCTACATACAATCAAAACTGGTTAAAAACATGGATCCATGTACATATTACAAATATTGTACAAAATAAAACAATAAATGACAATAAATAACAGTTGTGGTTTAGGCAATTAATTAAAAATGTAGGTAACAGTAAATATATAATATTAAAACAAAAATTGGTTTAAAATTACTTCATAATGACCTTAAAATAATGTGTTGATAATTGAATCCCTTAAAAGATGTGCATTGTCTTAAAAATCCTTGAAAAGTGGTGCAGGTGTATTGCACCAGTTAGATGATCAATTGATTAGTCTTCAATCCCTTAAATAATGTGTCCTCCTTAATAAAAAAATCTTAAATGATGTGTCCTCCTCAGTGAAAAATGTGGAAAAAATGTGGAAAAAATAAAATTTGGTGAAAAAATCGGTGTGTAAAATTTGTGTATGTGACTTAAAAATCAAAAATGTGTGGAAAAATTAAAAATTAAAAAATTAAAATTAAAAATTAAAATATTCTGTAATCCAAAATTGGTGATAGTGGAGAGTCAATTAGAAAAAAGGTGTGTGTAAATAAAATTATATAAGGTTCAAATCCTTTCTCCAATAGTTTGTTTAATGTTTCAAAAGTGGATGTGGTGTTGCTGGTGATGATTTCAAATCCTCCTTTCCTTTCTGACAAATGCTTTTTGCAGTGTTATTTTGGGTAGTCTATCTGTAGTAAGAGACTTTATCTTCATAAAACCTAAAAACAATAAGACAACATAGTGCAATATTGCTACAATAATGAAATAAATAATGGAATAATGCTCACCAAATTCTGTCAACGCGTTTCGGCCTCTCAATTAGGCCTTTTTCAAGACTACTAAGATTTATTTCATTATTGTAGCAATATTGCACTATGTTGTCTTATTGTTTTTAGGTTTTATGAAGATAAAGTCTCTTACTACAGATAGACTACCCAAAATAACACTGCAAAAAGCATTTGTCAGAAAGGAAAGGAGGATTTGAAATCATCACCAGCAACACCACATCCACTTTTGAAACATTAAACAAACTATTGGAGAAAGGATTTGAACCTTATATAATTTTATTTACACACACCTTTTTTCTAATTGACTCTCCACTATCACCAATTTTGGATTACAGAATATTTTAATTTTTAATTTTTAATTTTCATTTTTTAATTTTTAATTTTTCCACACATTTTTGATTTTTAAGTCACATACACAAATTTTACACACCGATTTTTTCACCAAATTTTATTTTTTCCACATTTTTTCCACATTTTTCACTGAGGAGGACACATCATTTAAGATTTTTTTATTAAGGAGGACACATTATTTAAGGGATTGAAGACTAATCAATTGATCATCTAACTGGTGCAATACACCTGCACCACTTTTCAAGGATTTTTAAGACAATGCACATCTTTTAAGGGATTCAATTATCAACACATTATTTTAAGGTCATTATGAAGTAATTTTAAACCAATTTTTGTTTTAATATTATATATTTACTGTTACCTACATTTTTAATTAATTGCCTACACCACAACTGTTATTTATTGTCATTTATTGTTTTATTTTGTACAATATTTGTAATATGTACATGGATCCATGTTTTTAACCAGTTTTGATTGTATGTAGATAATAAACCTGTTTTGCTAACCAAAATTGTTAGACTATCTATATTTTAAACAATATTGGTTTTATTACATATGCACCTGATAGGATGATACTCTTCAGCCAAAAAGAAAGAGAAGTAGCCGTAGCTTTCTGGCCCCTACATTTTCCAGAAAAAACAACAAATAATGAAGATGATTGACGAAATTCTTTAGTCGCCTGCAAGTAAAACTTCAGGGCACGGACCACGTGCAAGTTATGTAACAGACGCTCCTTCTTAGAAGAAGGATTAGGACACAATGAAGGAACAATAATTTCCTGATTAATATTTTTGTTGAAAACAACCTTAGGAAGAAAACCGGTTTGGTACGTAACACTACCTTATCGGAATGAAATATAAGTTAAGGAGAATCACATTGTAATGCCGAAAGCTCAGAAACTCTGCGAGCAGAAGAAATAGCAACCAAAAATAAAACTTTCCAAGATAACAACTTAATATCTATGGAATGCATAGGCTCAAACGGAACCCCTTGAAGAACCTTAAGAACTAGATTCAAACTCCAAGGGGGAGCAATAGGTCTAAACACAGGCCTGATCCTAGTCAGAAGTCAAAAGGTTGAACATCCAGAATATCTGCCAGACGTTTGTGTAGCAAAATAGATAAAGCAGAAATCTGTCCCTTTAAGGAACTTGCTGATAACCCTTTCTCCAACCCTTCTTGGAGAAAGGACAAAATCCTAGGAATCCTAATCTTACTCCATGAGTAGCCCTTGGATTCGCACCAATAAAGATATTTACGCCATATCTTATGGTAAATCTTTCTAGTAACAGGCTTACGTGCCTGAATCAAGGTATCACTGACCGAATCAGAGAACCCTCGCTTAGATAAAATCAAGCGTTCAATCTCCAAGCAGTCAGCTGCAGAGAAATTAGATTCGGATGATGGAAGGGTCCCTGAATGAGAAGGTCCTGCCTCAATGGAAGCTTCCACAGTGGCAGAGAGGACATGTCCACCAGATCGGCATACCAAGTCCTGCGAGGCCATGCAGGAGCGATAAGAATCACTGAAGCCCTCTCCTGTTTGACTCGAGCAATCACCCGGGGAAGGAGAGCAAACGGAGGAAACACATAAGCTAGGTTGAACGACCAAGGCACTGCCAAGGCATCTATCAGTTCTGCCTGAGGATCCCTGGACCTGGATCCGTATCTCGGGAGCTTGGCATTCTGACGAGATGCCATAAGAGCCAGCTCCGGTCTGCCCCATCTTAGAATCAAGGTGGCAAAGACCTCCGGATGGAGTTCCCATTCCCCCGGATGAAACGTCTGTCTGCTCAAAAAATCCGCTTCCCAGTTGTCCACTCCTGGGATGTAGATTGCTGACAGATAACAAGAGTGAGCCTCCGCCCACCGAATTATCTTGGATACTTCTGTCATCGCTAAGGAACTCCTTGTTCCTCCCTGATGATTGATGTAAGCCACAGTCGTGATGTTGTCCGACTGAAATCGGATGAATTTGGCCGAAGCCAACTGAGGCCAAGCCCGAAGTGCATTGAATATTGCTCTCAACTCCAGAATATTGATGGGAAGTAGAGACTCCGACCGAGTCCACACACCCTGAGCCTTCAGGGAATTCCAGACTGCACCCCATCCTAGTAGGCTAGCGTCCGTTGTCACTATCACCCATAAGGGTCTGCGGAAGCACATCCCTTGGGACAGATGATCCGGCGACAACCACCAAAGAAGAGAGTCCCTCGTCTCCTGATCCAGATCTATCTGAGGAGACAAATTTGCATGCTCAGTTGTAGAGGTCTGAAATGAAAACGAGCAAACGGAATGATGTCCATTGCAGCCACCATCAATCCAATTACCTCCATGCACTGAGCCACTGATGGCCGAGGATTGGACTGAAGGGATCGGCATGTATTCAGAATCTTTAACTTTCTGACTTCCGTTAAAAAGATTTTCATAGATAGAGAGTCTATTAGAGTTCCCAGGAAAGGAACCCTTGTCTGTGGAATTTGTGAACTCTTTTCTAGATTCACCTTCCACCCGTGAGTCCTTAGAAAGGATAGGACAATGTCGGTATGATAATTTGTCAGCTGATAAGATGACGCCTGGATCAGAATATCATCCAGATAAGGTGCCACTGCAATGCCCCGCGGCCTGAGAACCGCCAGCAGAGACCCTAAAACCTTTGTGAAGATACTGGGTGCCGTGGCCAGCCCGAAAGGAAGGGCCACGAACTGAAAATGTTTGTCCAGAAAGGCAAACCTCAGGAACTTGTGATGATCTCTGTGGATAGGAATATGAAGATATGCATCCTTTAAGTCCAGGGTAGTCATATATTGACCCTCCTGGATCAATGGAAGAATTGTCCGAATAGTCTCCATCTTGAAGGATGGAACTCTGAGAAACTTGTTTAGACTCTTGAGGTCTAAAATTGGTCGTAACGTTCCCTCTTTTTTTGGGAACCACAAAAAGATTTGAGTAAAAACCCTGCCCCTGTTCCTGTATTGGAATGGGACAAATTACTCCCATAGTGGAGAGGTCTTTTACACAACGTAAGAACGCCTCTCTTTTTATCTGGTCTACAGACAATCGAGAAAGAAGAAACCTTCCCCTTGGGAAGGAATTTTTGAACTCCAACTGATACCCTTGAGACACGATTTCTAGTGTCCAGGGATCCTGAACATCTCTTATCCAAGCCTGAACAAAGAGAGAAAGTCTGCCCCCTACTAGATCCGCTCCTGGATCGGGGGCAGCCCCTTCATGCTGTCTTGGTAGCAGCAGCGGGCTTTTTGGGTTGTTTACCCTGTTCCAAGCCGGGTTGGGTCTCCAGGTGGGTTTGGCTTGTGAATAATTCCCTTCCTGTTTAGCGGAAGAGGAAGGGGGAACTCCTTTGAAATTACGAAAGGAAAGAAAATTACTCAGTCGTCCCCTTTGCTTAGATGTCTTGTCTTGAGGGAGGAGATGACCCTTACCTCCCATAATATCAGAAATGATTTCTTTCAAGTCAGGCCCGAATCCCTTGAAATGAATACTCAAAAGGTTTGATTTAGAGGATACATCCGCAGACCAAGATTTTAAACATAACGCTCTTTGTGCTAAGATGGAGAATCCCGAACTCTTAGCCACTAATTTGGTGATCTGAAAGGAAGCATCCGTAATAAAAGAATTAGCCAGCTTAAGGGCCTTAATTCTGTCCTGTATTTCCTCTAAAGAGGTCTCAGTTCTAAGAGACTCTTCTAGAGCGTAAAACGAAAAAGCAGCCGCAGTCGTGACTGTTACAATGCAGGCCGCCGGTTGCAATAAAAACCCTTGATGAACATAGAGCTTTTTGAGAAGACCCTCCAACTTCTTATCCATGGGGTCTTTGAAAACACAACTGTCCTCGATAGGGATAGTCGTATGCTTCGCCAGGGTAGAGATAGCTCCCTCCACCTTAGGGACCATCTGCCAATAGTCCCGAACGGTGTCAGCTATAGGGTACATTTTCTTAAAAATAGGGGAAGGAGAGAACAGGATACCCGGTCTTTCCCATTCCCTTGCAATAATTTCCGAAATTCGCTTAGGAACCAGAAAAACATCGTAATAAGAAGGGACCTCTAAGTATTTGTCCATCTTACTCAATTTCTCTGGTGGGACCACAATAGAGTCACAGTCGTCCAGAGTCACCAAAACCTCTCGCAGCAAAAGACGGAGGTGTTCAAGCTTAAATCTGATGGACATGACGTCCGAATCTGTCAGGGGCAATGCACTTCCTGAGTCAGACAGTTCCCCCTCAGACAGGGCCTCCCTACCCCCAATTCAGAGCCCTGCGAGGGTACATCGGAGATAGCCATCAAAGCATTAGAAGTCGCAGGGACCACATGGGTCTCTGTCCTACTGCGTTTGCCTTGTAAAACTGGTAACTTAGATAAAACTTCTGTAAGAGAGGATGACATAACTGCAGCCATATCCTGCAGAGTAAATGAATTGGACGCAGTTGAAGAACACGGCGTCGCCTGAGCGGGGGTTAAAGGTTGTGATGCTTGGGGAGAAATTTGCGGCATACCCTGAGTCTCATCAGGCTGAGAAACATCCTTAGATACACTTGCATTAAAGAAAATCTGTTCTTTAAACTGTAAAGCCCTCTCAGTACATGAGGGACAAAAAGGTATAGGGGGTTCCACATTGGCATCTAAACACATAGAACATGTACGTTCCTGAAGGTCAGCCATGATAAAAAAAACAGCAATAGCAATATTGGTTGTTTTAATGTTATTAAAAACAAACACCTTTAAAAAATTTGCTGAAAAGCGATGTACTGTGCCTGTAAAAATTAAAGCCGTATAGTTTTTTACTGCTCCGCAATAAACATGTAACAACAGGGAAGCATCCTGTATTCTGTACAGTCAAATTATGTATAAAGCCTTATAGACTAATTTAAAAACTTGCACCTCGCCACAGCTCTGCTGCAGCGTCTACCTGCCCCCACGAGTCCCTGAATATATCTCCGTGAATTGCGCTCCTAAGACCGCTTGAGAGATTGCTAGCACAAGCTGTCTTAGGCCACACCGGAGCTCTGAGAACCTTTCTCTCAACAGTCAGGGTCCAGATAGCAAGTGCGCGTCTCAGCGCGCGAAACGCTAAGCCCCGCCCATCGTGGGCGGAATTAAGTCCCCGGCATCCTGATTAATATTTTAGTAAGAACCGCATGGGAATAAAAATGTCGGAACCAATTTGGCCGAAGCCATGCAATCAACATCTTAAGAGTGCCATGTGCCCCCACAAACACACCTCCTGTCCAACCATTAAATCATTAAAAGTTAATGTCAGGACACTTAGCTGCCACAATCTCCCAGCGTCAAGCCCTTGAACACATCCACCTGATTAAACCTTTATTAGGGTCCTGATAGCACCTGCTGACCTTCACCTAATAAAGAGGGGATACCCATGCCCACAATCTTTGTGCAAATTGATTACCCCTTCCCGGTATAGGGAATAAGTGCAAGTCTGTTCTGAGATACTACAGTCTCCCCAGAAGTAAATGACTGTACATACCTTAATACTGAACGCAGTATGAGGCTGTCCCACACAATGAAGATGTTCTTTTCCTCACCGTCAGCAGATCTGTGTGGACAAACAGGGTCTTAGATAATATCTGCTAAGACCATCAGCAGGGCAGCAAACACTATGGGAGTCGCTTGAAAGAAAGTCTCCCCAGTCCATTGCTTAAAGCCTGTAGCTCTAGCCCTGAGAAAAATAGCACACACTTGTACCATTTAAAAATAATAAACTCGGGATAGAGTTAATCTCACAATATCGCAGGCCTTACTACACGAAAGGGTAAAACCATTCAACACGACAATCAACAAGTTTATTAGAATACTCTGCACATGTTTAAGAATATGCATAGCCCGACATTGGAAAGTTGGGGTACCTACATGGCAGGAAGTGGTGGGGAAGATTACAGATACGTACACCCTGTCAGAACTGGCAGCTTGGTCGCAGGGACAACCAGAGCAGTTTCAGAAGATCTGGTTTTACTGGATTTTAGGTCAGGGTAATATTTGAGAAAGGCAGAGGAGGAAAGAGGAATCTAAGTGGCCTCCTGGATTACTTGTGTATTAGATCATTGACCAAGGAAATACCCATCGACAAGATAAAAGTGGTCTTTTTTTAGGTACATTTATATTTTAATGATTATTAGTTTGCTTAGGAAATTGTATGGCACCACCTGGAGGAGGGGGGGAGGGGAGTTAAGCGGGGGAGGGGGGTTAAGGGTCAGTTATGGTTTCTTTTTTGTTACTAAATGTATGAGACGGACTAGATACACTCAAAAACAAAGAAAAAGGGTTATAATTTAACGTTGCCGTCATGATGCCTTTAAAAATGGATACTTTGTAGCTTCTTGTATATGACATAGAGTTATCTTACAATGAAACCTGTACAAACGTGTCCTTACATTTGAATATGTTTTTTGCTTTAACATTATTGTATTCAATAAAAATTATTTCAACTAAAAATAATAAACTCTTGATTGAAGAATCTAAACTAACACCTCACTTTATCTCTTCCTATCACTAACACAGGCAAAGAGAATGACTGGAGTGGGAGGGAAGGGAGGAGCTATATATACAGCTCTGCTGTGGTGCTCTTTGCCTCCTCCTGCTGACCAGGAGGCGATATCCCATAAGTAAGGATGAAATCCGTGGACTCGTCATATCTTGTAAAATAAATAAAGATAGCAAGAGAATGAAGAAAAATTGATAATAGGAGTAAATTAGAAAGTTGCCTAAAATGTCATGCTCTATCTGAATCATGAAAGAAAAAAATTGGGTTTAATGTCCCTTTAACTATTGCTCCTATCTAACACCTCAAAGCTTAAGAGCCTATCACTTTTAACTCCCAATAGTAAGTTTGTAAACTCAGTGTGATAATTTATATCTCATTATTTTGTGTTCTGTTTAACTATACAGCATCTGAGCAATAACCCTACTATATTATAAAGAGGCTAAAGCTATAGTTTTTGTCTACTAGGAGAATAGAGCTTAACAGTTTTTGGCAGCCATAACTTATGAACACTACAGCTTCTGACACATGCACAGAAGTGCAAATCCATATTACTAGGTTCAAAATGCATGTACTTGATGGACTTTATTATGTGACTAATTTGAAACCTGAGCATAAAAAGGAAAATTTATGGTAATATTGTTTTTGACATTATTTGAGTACAGGCAGCCTTCAAGGTTGTTGTGCCACATGGTGATTTAAAAGGGACATGATACACAAATATTGAAGCACTTGAAAGTGATGCAGCATGACTGTAAAAAGCTGACTAGAAAATAATCACACTCCACTGTAAAGAGACTTTAAACAGCCAATCAGAATGCTAGTCCCAAGACTTGCAAGGGAGTGTGCATCTGGCATGTGCAGGCACAGTCATGTTATTTTCTTATTCAGTTTAAGGAAGTTTATTTACTATGAAATCTCATGAGATTTCAGTGAAATCTCATGAAATCACAGCAAAGTAATGCATGAACTCAGCACTGCTGATTGGCTATGGTGGTGTTGTTTTTTGTTTGTTTTTTTCCATCTTAAAGCTGCTGAACAGCTGGAGTATAAATTACCAGAGCACTTACTCTGGTGAGCAGAATACATTTTGAGGTGAAATATCTTCCCTTTTTACATAGAGATGTGCAGGTGATATTTTCAAGTCATCTTTTTACAGTTATGCTGCATCACTGTTAAGTGATTTAGCATATGAGTATTATGTCCCTTTAAATACATTTCCAATACTTAGCTCTTTTATATCGATTGTTGGAGGAGGCAGAATATCAGATCACAGCTGCAACTTACATACTTAGCTAGATGTTTTAAAAGCTTCTAATTGTTTCCTGGAAACAAGACAATTATTAAAAACATACTCTTTACTTGTGGAATATTGATCATCCCTTAATTTGCTTATGGTTCATTCTACCTCATATATTGCCTGAGTATTTATGTGCCTCAGTCTTAAGCATACACCATGAAGGAATTCTCCTTTATAGTAATGTTTCTTTATGAGCAGGACAAATTAAGGCTATTTAATGTTTCTAGTTTATTATGCTTTTTCCAATGCACAGTGGGTAGTAAAGGTAATCAGAAGCTATATCGCCCGCTGTAATGTAGGATAGCAGAGTGCGCTCATGTTGCTGCCTACAATATGTAATACAATTGAAGCCATTTCCACCCCATACATTTACTTCTTAATCTCCCTGCCACCTCTGATGTGGCGGAGTAAAAACTCCTTAAACATATTAATTTGGAGTGAATGGCAGACCCTGAACTCACACAAGGGACCTGGGCTGTACAAGCATGTCCTTGTGCAATGTGAATGGACCACTAAATATTATAATTGAATAACTGACAAATACACAATAAAAAGACGATGCAATACCATTTACTGTACTGGAAAATATCAAAGTTAATCCAATGTTGCCTACCACTGTATTATGTGACAGCAGTCAGCCAATCATAAAATGCAAGTAAAACTGTGAACTTTTGCAAATGCTCATAAAAAGAATGCACACATTTTCATAATGGAAGTATATTGGAAAGTTGTGTTTTGTTTTTTTTGTTTTTTTTAATCACATGCTTTATCTGAATCATGAAACTTTAATTTTGACTTTAGTGGCCTTTTAAATGCAGCTTACAGCGTCTACTAGCCGTTCGCCGCGATCACAGGTGTAAAGGTTCTCTAGTTCAGGGTTATTCAAACTTTTATGAAGTAATATACAACAAGAAAGCTGCCATTTTTGGCAAAGTGACTAAACTGTGTGTACTTTATTCTTGATTGTAATCAATCTTGAAAGTATTGTAAAAGGTAATAACATGCCCACAATCTCATACAAGACACACACCTTTCTCATACAACACACACTCTCATAAAACACACATACCACACTCATACAGCACACACATCACTCTTATGCAACATTCACAAAATCTCATACAACACACATACCACTCTCATACAACACACACGCCACTCTCATACAACACACACCACACACTTTCATACAACATACACACCACACACAAGACACACACCACTCTCATACAATACACACACCACTCTCATACAAGACACACACCTTTCTCATACAACACACACTCTCATAAAACACACATACCACACTCATACAACACACACATCACTCTTATACAACATACACAAAATCTCATACAACACACATACCACTCTCATATAACACACACACCACTCTCATACAACACACACCACACACTCTCATACAACATACACACCACACACAAGACACACACCACTCTCATACAACACACACACCACTCTCATACAACACAAACACACCACTCTCATACACACCACACACTCTCATACAATATACACACCACACACTCTCATACAACATACACACCACACACTCTCATATACCATACACACTCTCATACACCATACACCACACACTCTCATACAACATACAAACCACACACTCTCATACAACACACATACACTCTCATACAACACACACACACACACACACTCTCTCATACAACACACACACACACACTCTCATACACACCACACACTCTCATACAACATACACACCACACACACTCATACAACATACAGACCACACACTCTCATACAACATACATACACTCTCATACAACACACACATACACTCTCATACAACACACTCTCATACAACACACACACTCTCATACAACACACACACCACTCATACAACACACGTACACAATCTCATACAACACACACCACACACTCTCATACAACACACACCACACACTCTCATACAACACACATATACACTCTCATACAACACACACACACTCTCATACAACACACACACACAAAACATACTCTCATACAACACATACACACCACTCATACAATACACATACACAATCTCATACAACACACACATGACAACATACTGGTTTTACAAAAATAATTGCCTTTTTTTTTTTTGCTCTACTTGTAAGATAAATATTGTGCTGCATACTAGGGACATTTACTGCATTTTTTAAAACATTAATTTGTGTAAACTTTATGAACTCCTACCACTACAATTAAATATTTCTACTGACAAACTATCACCGCTATTGTACCTAACCATGACCCAACCACATGAAAATAAATCGTCTAACTGACCCTGTTCCACAAAATGATCCCCTCCCAACACAAGCAATAAAAAAAACATACAACATACAACAAGATAGCTGCATTTTTTGTCAAAGTTACTAAAATGTGTGTGTTCTTTATTCTTGATTGTAGTCAATCTTAAAAGTATTGTAAAAGGTAATACACACACGCACCACACTCTCATACAACACACACACACTCATACACTCATATAACACACATACCACACACATTCTCATACAACACACACACTCTCATAAAACACTCACAACACACTCTCATACAACACTGACACACTATCATATAACACACACATTACACACACTCTCATACAACACACACAATCTCATACTATCATATAACACACACACACCACACGCACTCTCATACAACACATACACCACAATAATTCTACAAAAATACCTGCCTTTTTTTGCTCTTCCTGTAAAATACATATTGTGCTGCATGCAAACAATGTTTACTGAATTTTTTAAAACATTAAATTGTGTAGTCTTGATGACCTCCTACAACATCAGTTAAATCTTTCTGTTGACAAACTATCGCTGCTACTATACCTAATCTAACCATAACCCAGCCAAACGAACATAAATTGTCTGGCTGACTATGTTCCACAATATGCACCCCCCCAAAACAATCACCTCTTTAAACTGCAGACATCCCCCCAATACCCAATTACCCGCTTGACAAATTCCTCTTACTGAAATCACCCCCTTAAACCTAATTATATGTCCTACTGGGGCAGACTTACCAACTCGGGAAGTGCATAACACCGCCACTGTCCTCCTGACTCCAAAGAGTGTAAGTAGGCGAGCAGGCAGGATGACAACCTTTCATAGCGAGGAATACACCTCACTGTTCTACATCTAGTTGGTGTACTCAGCACTGTGTCAAATCTTTAAATCATATTATAATTATTTAAATAAAGATAATATGATTTAAAGATCCACCTCGGTGCTAAGGACTTTGTACACTGATGATTAAAGGGTAAGCAGTCACCCCTTTTCCACATGCATCATATTCAAGCTAGGTGCTGTACACAGATTGTATAATTTATTTTCATAAGTTGCACGCTACCTGCCTACTGTGTTCCCACGCTAAATGTAGAGCACGGCAACTCAGGAGGCAGGTAGTGCGGAGAGGTGAAGACTCAAAAGGCCATGAAAAATATTTACATATATTTACAACATAAAAAAAAAAGTATCACAGGGGTTTTTAAAATAAAAATACTCAAAGCTGTGAGCACAAGGATAGAAAATGGTGTTCGCGCACACCTTAAGTGGCCAGGTCTCATGACCCAGTAAATATGGTGTTAGGACCCAGTAATGCGTCATGACCCGTGGTTTGAAGAACCCTGCTCTAGTTGATAACCTTGTCAGTCCGTGATTTAATAAATGGGAACCACTGTCTTAAAGATTTTTCTTTGTTGCATTTTAAAGAATGTAATTTAAATTGCTGTATCATTTTTTAATGAAGAAGAAACAAAAAAAATTGATAAAAACAAAATGTATTTATGTTTGTAAAAATTATGTGCTTATATTGAGTTTTTGGATAAGAAGTTTTTACAGTTTGCTTTCGCTGTTTTATTACGATTCATCATTGTGAAGTTTGAATGTAAATTAGGTGTCATTTTATTAAATACAGGAAACATATTAGAGGAAGAAGGTGTTATATGAACAGGATACATTGCTCTGTAAAACTTTTCTGTCAAGTGTTAGATAATAATAATTATTATTATTATTATTATTTTGCCACATATGATTAGAAATTAAATGTAAGACCTAGCATCCATGTTATTGTAATTTGCAGTTGCCAAATAAAAACACATCATTCATCTTTATCTTGCTTCTGCATACAAATACTGTATTAGAATTTAGAGATCTGACTCTTTAACTAAATACTTAATTCATCTTTCTCCATTCCTTTATCAAATAGCATGACTTATAAAGTAAAGCATAATGGGTCATCAGAATGTAAACTTTTATAACAAACCTGCAAAACAGTTAAGGTCCATAAGAACCAAACCAAAACTAGAAATCTTGTCTATATTTTTTTTTCTTTCAAGCAATTTGTCTATTTCATTCTCCAAAGAGATTTACACAGATCTCTTTTTCCTCATCTCAAGGAATCTACCACTTTATTTATGAACATTTAAAAAAAAAAAATCTACAGTCAGCTCTATAATCAGACAATAGAGCAACTGTCTGAGTACAGGAAGTCAACAATGACCTTTCATGGCTTCCCCGAGCTTGGTAATATTTTCAAAAAGTCTTTGCTTGCCAAACTATAAAACTTAATCAAGCATTTCTTGAACATAATGTACGTTGCATTAAAATATATTTTAATGGACTACTGCTAAGTAGTTTAATTTTATTAGTCAAAAGATTCCATGCCATTTATGTTTTTTTAAAGTAATTGAAGTGTAATTAACTTTAATTAACTAATGCAGAAATACTGAGTTTGTAGACTCTTTTGACTAAGCATTCATTTTTAAGAACAGAATATCGTTGTGTTAAATGAAGTAAAATATAGCAGGTCAGTGTGAGGGAATGTCAGTGCAATAAGTTGAACAAGCTATTTAATATCAGTAACAGAACTCTCATATTATTATTCAGGACAAGGTAGATTATAAATTATTTACATTAATTGCTTATCCTACATTAAAGGGACAGTTTACTTGAAAATGTTCTCCCCTTTAATTTGTTCCCAATGATCTACTTTACCTGCTGGAGTTTATTAAATTGTTTACAAGTGTGATGAGAGTGGGAAGTGACGTCACCGGATGGGGGCGTGGTTTAGGGCCGTTATTGTCTATGTCGCATTTACCAAGTTAGATGTGTTGCACAAGCTGTATACGTCTATGCTCTGCAATAAAATAGTGTTGTACCTTCTATGCTGTGTCCTGCATCTCATGACAACAAGTATTTCCATTACCCTTATATTGGCATTTGAAATAGTTGATTTGGCCTGTGGTATCCCCACCTATTCTGAAATTTTATTAGATTGTTGCTTCAAAACACAAAATAAGCTAATTCATATACACAAATAAACCTTAAAAAGCAATTCTCATAGATTTTATACTCTGCAGCTGTAAACAAAAGTAATTGGAAACAAATTAAGGGGAAAACAATGTTATAATATACTGTCCCTTTAAATGTACACTGACATAGCCACCACAAATGGTGTAGTCTCTAGAGCTCTTTCTTTGGTATGTAAAGTCTAATGCAATGTTATAAACCCCATCCTACATACATACATGCACACATGCAAGTCATACACATATATACACACACACAGTACATATATACACATACACACACACTGAATTTGTTTTCTCATAGGGCTGAACACAGCTAAACCTGGTCTAGGGCTGAGTTTGTGTGATCTGATTTGAAATGCCAGGGTTTGCAGTGAGCATCATATTTCATCAGTGTTCTAATCTATCTATTGGGTACTTATAGAGCGTGAACTAATCACCCGTGAGGGTCTCAGGGCGCTATGGGAAAGCAGGTAGGGGGAGGGGATGGGCGTTCTGTCAAAGAGCTAGGTTTTGAGGTCTTTTCTGAACTTTGTAAGGGAGGTGGATTGTCTGAGGTGCAGCGGGAGGGTGTTCCATGTCTTTGCTGCCATGTGGGGGGAGGATCTTCCGCCCGCTGTGGATTTGCTGATGCGGGGATGACTGAGAGTGCTTGGTCGGCCGATCGGAGTTGTCTGGCGGAGGTGTCGAAATTTACGCGGTGGTTGTGTAGGGCCTTGATGTGTGGGTAAGGAGCTTGAAGGTGATTCTCTTGTTGACGGGGAGCCAGTGAAGGTCTTGTGTCAAATGAAGATGGTGAATCTCCTCCAAATCTATCAGATAATGTCAGTTTGAAGAAAAAAAAAGGTCTTGAAAGGGAAGGCTGATTTCTCATAGCAGAGACCATAGGGATGGTAAGGTTTGCGTTACACAAGGTTAGGAATCATGATCAGCTGAGCTATATACATAGCAATGGAGTGCTCTATCCTGACAAGAGGCTATGCATTCTTCATTTTTGGTGTGTGTAGTCTGCCCACTGTCTGAAGAGGTCAGGTGCATGATGGGACCAGGAGAACAAACGGAACTATTTCTGCAGAAACTGCTGGCCCTTGTTAGAATATCATTTGAGTTCTATCACTGTGAGAATTGTTTCTATCCTGAGAGCAGATATATCTGTATGCTGAACTGAGCTATTGCTGGTCCCCTCTCTTTGGAGCATTTGCCAAGCAAGAGTGATACAATGTTTTCTGCATTCTCTCTGCTGATATTTGACAGAGCGCTGTGAAATATAAATAGGTTCCGGTGCTCACGTATAGTAGTGAGCTTGAATCACAATGTCTCTATAAGAATATTGCAGTTGGAACACTAGTTGTATATCTCCGTTTTTAGGGACTACATTTTATGTACTTATAACCCATGTGTTAGAGCATTTATTTATTGCACTATTGCTTGCATATAACTATGTATTTAACCCCAAAAAAGGAATGAAATACATAGACAAAGTCAGCTCCAGAGCAACAATGCACTATTGGGAGCTAGCTGAACACATCTACTAAGCCAACAACAAACAATTGTATGTAATCAACAGCTAGCTCTCAGTAGTGCAATGCTACTGCTGAGGATATGTACATATGTTTTTCAACAAAGGATACCAAAGGAACAAGGTAAATTTGATAACAGTGCAAAGACTGAATGTACCTTATTAAAGCCCAGCCTATATTCAATGTGAGTTTATTAATAATAGTGACCATTTAAGTGATTTTTTTTTTGCACTAAAACATCTTGCTTTAACACAGTTAGGACCAGATTACAAGTGGAGCGCTAAAAATCGATTGTGCACAAGCAGTATTAGCTCGCCACTGAGTAATACCAGCGAACGAGAGCATGTTTCCATAGGCTCAAATTGGCCATGTCAGAGACGGCAACATTACCTAAGCACAGCGAAGGAGGTAAGTAGCGCAGCGATGGCAGCAAATATAAATGTATATGAATATATACATATATATTTATGTGTCAATAGGTGTATATACACATATTAACACATAAATATATATGTATACATTCATATACATTTATATTTACAGGGAACATACAGTTCCAATAGACTGCAATAGAAAAGCACTTTTCAGTGCCGTGTTTTTTGTAACCCCACTCCCGCCAACTTTACCTCCAAAATACTACCTAGTGCTGTTATTTTATTAAAAAATAAAGATGGTGCAATTTTTATTTTTTAATAAAATACACTACGCTGTATTTTGGGGGCATTTGGGACATACTAATAAAATGAACCAGAGATCTGATCTCTGGTTAATTTTATAAGTGCTAATTTCTACCGCGAGCTTGCAGTAGCAATAACCAGCTACTTGTAATGGCTGGTTATTTATTGGGTGCCTGCAAACGGAGCCCCACTTGTAATCTAGCCCTTAGTGTAAAAATGTCTTTATGAGAATTTTTAGTTTATGTGAATGGTGGCTTAAAGATTTATAAAAGTTCAAAAAGAAGCTTCATGAAATGGCTTTCCATGGCCGAGCAACTGTGCACAAGCCTTGCATCAACATGTGCAATGCCAAGCATCGGCTGCTGTGGTGCAAACCACACCATCACTGGACTCTGGCACAGTGGAAACATGTTCTCTGGAGTGATAAATCATGTTTCACTATCGGCAGCCTGATGAAAGAGTCAGAGTGTGGAGCATGGCCTACAGAATGTAAAGTGTCTACTGTAATGTTTTGTGGAGGAGGGATAATAATCTGGGACTGTTTCTCTGGGTTTAGGCTAGGCCTCTTAGTTCCAGTGAAGGATCATCTCAATGCTACAGGATACAAAGACATTTTAGAATATCGGGTGTTTTCAACTTTGTGGCAACAGTTTGAGAAGGCCCTTTCCTGTTCCAGCAAGACTGTGCCCCTTTGCACAAAGTGAGTTTCATTGTAAAACCAGACCTTCTTGTCCTGAATAGGCACAAATTCCTATAGACACACGTCAAAATAGTGTGGAAAGCCTTCCCATTAGAGTTGTGGTAGTTACACATATTTGTGTGATGGTCAGGTGTCCATTTATTTTGAATGTGTGTGTATATTATATATATATACATACATACATACATACAGTATCTCACAAAAGTGAGTACACCCCTCACATTTTTGTAAATATTTATTATATCTTTTCATGTGACAACACTGAAGAAATGATACTTTGCTACAATGTAAAGTAGTGAGTGTATAGCCTGTATAACAGTGTAAATTTGCTGTCCCCTCAAAATAACTCAACACACAGCCATTAATGTCTAAACTGTTGGCAACAAAAGTGAGTACACCCCTAAGTGGAAATGTCCAAATTGGGCCCAATTAGCCATTTTCCCTCCCCGGTGTCATGTGACTCGTTAGTGTTACAAGGTCTCAGGTGTGAATGGGGAGCAGATGTGTTAAATGTGGTGTTATCGCTCTCACACTCTCTCATACTGGTCACTGGAAGTTCAACATGACACATCATGGCAAAGAACTGAGGATCTGAAAAAAATAATTGTTGCTCTACATAAAGATGGCCTAGGCTATAAGAAGATTGCTAAGACCCTGAAACTGAGCTGCAGCATGGTGGGCAAGACCATACAGCGGTTTCACAGGCCAGGTTCCACTCAGAACAGGCCTCGCCATGCTCGACCAAAGAAGTGCACATGCCCAGCGTCATATCCAGAGGTTGTCTTTGGGAAATAGATGTATGAGTGCTGCCAGCATTGCGTCAGAGGTTGAAGGGATGGGGGGTCAGCCTGTCAGTGCTCAGACCATACGCCGCACACTAAATCAATTTGGTCTGCATGGCTGTCATCCCAGAAGGAAGCC
The DNA here is from genome assembly GCF_027579735.1 of Bombina bombina. NCBI lineage: Eukaryota > Metazoa > Chordata > Amphibia > Anura > Bombinatoridae > Bombina > Bombina bombina. The sequence continues at coordinate 689,758,817 of NC_069502.1, forward strand.
TCTTCTAAAGATGATGCACAAGAAAGCCTGCAAAATTTGCAGAAGACAAGCAGACTAAGGACATGAATTACAGGAACCATGTCCTGTGGTCCGATGAGACCAAGATAAACTTATTTGGTTCAGATGGTGTCAAGCGTGTATGGCAGCAACCAGATGAGGAGTACAAAGACAAGTGTGTCTTCCCTACAGTCAAGCATGGTGGTGGGAGTATCATGGTCTGGGCCTGCATGAGTGC